>NW_027273872.1:25565000-25790000 GCF_046630095.1 Trachinotus anak
ACAAAACACGTTTGGGAGGGGAGAACAGCAGGGAAATCACCTGCAGAAAAGTGCGAGAGGCCCAATTCTAACAAAACCTACAGAAACTGATTTTTTGGCCACTTGGGGGCTGCACAAATAAATAGTGTGAACACAGCCTCAAGTCAAGTCATCATGTCTAACTGTTACAGTGCAACCTAAGTCATGGATTGAATAATTCTGGTTGCCTCTCTACAGCTGATTCATGCTCCGCTCTTCTCACCAGACGCTCTCTGACTGGGTCTGTCTGCAGTTTACTGCTGAGCTGGTTGTGTGCAGTGGATCTTCAGAGCACAGCTGCCTCGTGAGGCTGAGAACAACAACATGAGAGCAGTGAGAGTGAACCACAGCTGTCACTCTGCTGACCAAACAGCTCAACAACACAGCTCCATGAAGATTCAGCTGATAATTCACCTGTGTAAAACACAGATGTACATCTGAAACCAGTTCTGAAGCAATAATCAATCAGAATCAAAAATAAAAACAAAAATAAAGAAATTGATACCCTGACTTTTTCACACACACTGCACATGTGCAACACAGATTAAAAGGAAGTGGTCAGTCTCCATGAAACTAAAGCTGATGTGTTCACACCTTAATACACTCACACACAGCTCAATTCTTTCCTCAATGCTGCATCAAAAACAGAGAAAATACATTTGAACAACCAATCACATGTCACGTTTTGCCCCCATATTAGCCACCACAGGCTATTTTAGCATTTCAGGAGCTTCACTCTGTAGCTATGGCTTCAGCAGGATTCAAACATGAGTGACGTTACCGTGGATGTCTGATATTGTGCCAAACTGGCATCTTGTCACCCAGCAGTAGATCACACGGTGTCTTTGCCAAAAGCTCTGTGTGTTTCTTTAAGGAATGCGGAGGAACACAGGGTAAAAAATGAGTTAGATGGAATACGGCCAGCGGTCAGTACATGACCTTGTTCTGGTCCAAACAGATAGCTCTGTCATCTGCTGTGTGTGTGTGTGTGTGTAGGAGCTGCATTACAGTGTCCTCACACCACCTCTGTCACACCGCCCTGTACTCTTTCTTTCTTTCATTCTTCATCCTTTCATAATGGGCCCTTCTATTCCAGTGTTTTATTCAGATTGTGAAGAGTCCAATTTGAAAAGAAATGGACAAATTGAAAGTCAATACATTCTGCTCAATATCTCAAGTAGTTTCGATGCCCATTTGAGGCAGAGGAGGTTTAGTCTGATGGAGAATTGATGTAATAAACGGGGGTAGAAATGCTTTTGTCGATGCCTAATGACACAGGCCACATATGATCAGTCCAGTGTAGTGTGAAGTCTCATTGGAAAATGCTGAAAAGTGTTTTTGCACTTTTGAAAATGAGCTAAATGAAGTTTCTCTACTTACAGAAATGTTCTGCTACAGTCAGTTGACAATGATATATGTACATTACTTTTTTTTTTTTTGGGTCCTGATATCATTGGCACCTTTATTAAGACAACCGGACCGCATCAGGAATGAGAGTGGACAGGAAGAGGAAAACAGAGGGAATATGGGGAAAAAGAAAATGGGAGTGGGGAGACGGGGAAAAACAACGACAACAACACAACAACAGCAAAGCAACCACAGTAACAATAACAATAACAATAACTAACAATATCCACATTTATGATCACTCTATAGTCATTAATCATTAGACGCTCCGTATGTGTATATGTGTGTGTGTGTGTGTGTGTGTGTGTGTGTATATCTGTCTGTGTGTGTGTGTGTATGAGGGGAGGGGTAGGTTTGCGTGTATGTATGTGTATGTGTTCATGTGTGTATGCAAGTGTGTAGCGATTTGTCATTGGATGTGGAGGGTAGTTGATGTGGGGGCTGCAGTAACACCGCCCGCCCAGACCAAAGGCACAGGTGGCCAGAAACCAGGCCACCGAGACTCCCAGCCACCCCCAGAGCCCAAGGACCTGCAGCAGCATGCCCCCCCGGCAGCCATGTGCCCGACCCAAGGAGGAGCCCGTGAGGGAGGACAGAGGCAACAGCCCCCAGCACAAGGAGGCCCGCAGAGGGACAGGGGGCAGGAAGCCCCAGAGCCAGCCCGCGACCACCAACCCCAGCGCGAGCCGGACCCAGAGCCAAATGGCCCCGGCAACTGAAGGCCTGCCCACACCCCCGGCGGAGAGCCCACCACAGACCAGAGAGGCCCCAACCCCACAGCCCCCGCCCCCCCAGCAGGAAAGACCCCAGCCCACTGCGGCAGCCCAGTATTCCGGCCCCAGTGACCCTGCAGGACAAATGGGGGAAGGAGGGCGGATGGAGTCCCAACCCACCTGCCGAGAAGCCGAGCCCAGGGGGATAGAGAACAGCAGGCCCCCCCGCCCAGCCCCAAACCCAATCCCCAAAATTCACCAGTAGGGCCCGGAGCATTCCAGAAATGCCCGGATTACCCAGCGTGGCCCCAAACCATCGCAGCATGGCCCAGGCCCCCACCTGGCCTGCCACCCACAAGAGGAGGCCGCCCACCCCCATCAGGGCCACTCGTGTCATCCCCGCAATGGATCTTCTCCCCCACATGGCAGGCTCCCTGCACATTCCACATGGTACCAGGGACAGATAGACGGGGGGGGGGGGGGTCCCTTGAGCCACCCTCGCCCCACCCTGCGTCTGGTGTGGGTGCAAAGTGTGTATGTGTGTGTGTGTGTGTGTGTGTGAGTGCGTGAGTGAGTTGGGTGTGTGGGTGACTATAGCGCCTTAAAATTGGGGGAGCGGTCAGGGCATGGGCACCCACCGCTACCAGGCGGTTGGGTCCTCCCTCCCAAAGCCCTAGTGTCATATGGCTTGTGGGTCGTGTGGATGACTAAGGTGTATTAAAATTGAGGGAGCAGATGGGGCATGGGTATAGTCTCACCTGCCCCATCCCACCCCCCAAGGCCCTAGTGTCGTGTGATATCTAATGTGCAATTAAAACTGAGGAGCAGCACGAGAACAATAGCAGGGCCAGTGGGCAGTCCTGCCCCTCAACCTGCCCCGTCCCCGCACCACCCCTCAGAGCCCTAGTGTCATGTGGAATGTGGTGTGTGGTACAGGGGAGCAGCAAGGGCAAGCGAGGCATGCACCCCCCCACCTGGGCCAGATCCCCAAAACATTCCCCAGCCCTGCTGGCGGGGCGGGGCGGGGCGGGGCGGGGCTACTTTGATATTTTGATATGATACGACTTTAACGTATCATATCAAAATATCAGATATGATCCAGATTCTTAGATGAACCAAAAGGGATATCTTGGGATTTTTGTGCAATGCAGTGACTTGTTAGTCAGAAAAAGACACAACATGCAAATAAAACAGTTTAGCAGTTACTGACAGGTACAGTATCTTCTTCTTCCTCCTCCTTTGGTCAACAGAAGCCACCGCCCACCTCAGTGCCAAGCTAACACATCCTGAACAAAATTCATATCAACCTTCCCATCCAACTCACATCTGTGGCGGCAAAGAAGTAACAAGAGCGTTGCTGGATTAGCTACTGTAATGTAATTGTAGTTGAATTATTCATTACACAAAAAAATGTATCACATTACTGTCAATCAAGAATGTGTTGTCCAGCACTGCTCACAAAGGTACAGATGCTCGCACCTTCACAGTCTGTTCACCACAGATACAGCCAATTATGTACAAGAGCAGTGAATAAAATGGAGGTATCAATTATGAGATTTCCACACACTTAATAAAAAACATGAATCCAGCTCTCTGTAACCCTCACGCTCTTTGTTTTTGCTGTATTTCCGTAAAAATAGGGAAATAGGATGCTGAAACAGGGGGAAAAGCCACTTCTGGAAAACTGCCATCAGATGTTCCATTGAAATCTTTCCTGGTTAAAAATAGATGACAGAAATAATCAGGTTGACAAAGAAAAAAAAAACGCATTTAGAGGGAGCATGACATAGACTCTTGGGATTAACTAAATTGGAGCGGTTAAGGTTCAATTTGATTTCGACTTTACAGCAAGGTCTCTGGATAAATTTATTCATTTGGAGCTCCCCACTTTAATCCCTTCGTCAAAAATTTACCTCATCTAAGCCTGCGGAAATTGAACTTTGGGAAGTCACAGGTTCACTTCCCATGTATAGTGGCAGGCAGAATACATTAAAAACCTATAACAGTCTGGATAAAGGCTGGAAAAACCGCATGGGGTAACACCTGAGTGCAGTGTGTACACAGCACTGATTCATGCATGCAGTTCTTAACATTCTGACATTAGCTGTTAAAATCTATGTTGTAATTATTTCCTTGTCTAGTTTGCTTCAGCTGTGGATTAAATATCAACATTTTGTTACCAAATGATAAATTCAACTCATGACATTTCCAATTCTACAGCATATGTTAGGGGATCAAGCCTCTGGTGCTGAAGTCACTGAGGTTATTTGCACAGATTTTGCATTCATCTATCATACAGTATATACTGTGCACACACATTAGAAATCTGAGGCAATCTGGAAACACTGCTGTTTTGTGTCATCATTGTCGTCCTCGCCTTAGTTTCTGTTGCACAGCCTTGAGAACAAAAATAAATATATGAAGTGAATACAAAGGTAAAGTTAATTTCTAAAGCACATTTAGACATGACTGAAACTGATCAAACTGATGCACAAAGGACATTAAAATATAAAGTGAAAACAAGCAGGGACAGATGAGTGATACTGGGATGATACTGGGATGATATATTAGGGATATTGTGTTTACACTGTTCTTAGTCATCATCACTGTGTAGACACCTGTATTTGTACTAATGTAATACTACATACTATAGTTTCATACATCTCATGTGGTGTCCATTTTTCCCCATATTGTTTGTTTTCTCTTCTTCTAGCACACACACACATACACGCACACACACACACACACACCAACTTTTATATGAGTGCAAATACACTAATCAGAAACCCTTTTACCTGCTGCCCTAACTTAAACTTAAACTTAAACTTCATCTCTATATTTTCTTACAATGGGATAAAAATGTAGAGCACAGTATCTGTATCTCTCTTTGTAAAAAGCCATTTAGCTTAATCTCTGGTTTTACTTTAACTTTATTGTTTGTATGACTGTCCTGACTTTAGAGTTTTGTGTTCTTCATTTCTGTTCTGTTGTTGTTCGGTGTTTACCAATAAAGGTTAATTTAAAAAAATGTAAAAGAAGAAGAAAAACTTTGGTATTTGGTCTTTTGGTCAGCCGTCAGGACTTCTGTAACTTTGTGATGTCACAACAAAGCAGTCACTGCTCTCAGCCATGCCCCAAGCCCTGACCACCTGGATCCACCATCCAACCTTACAGGATTTGGTTTCTCTGAGTGTTTACCTGAAATCTGCTATATTTTTATTCAATCACTCAGAAAACAGTCAGCCAATCACAAATCACAAGAGATGGCTGAGATCCTCTCTTCTGATTGGCTGACTGACCTGTTCTTACTAGAGCTCCAGAGAGAAGCCTGAGAGAGGAGATGTAAAACTACTAGGGCCTTTTATAGTAAACTAAGTATATATATTTATCAATACGATCACTTCTCCTCCTCCACACTGTGCATGTCACATGAAGAAGACTATGACATTGGGTTGAAAGTTGAGAAGAGCTTGTTACGTGGCCCTTACAAGCTTAAGTCCTATTATTTTGTTACAACAAAGTCCACAAAATCCCTCTGTTAATCAAAGTTTTATCAGTTGTCAAAGCCTCTGGTAACATCAATTTGTGTGTGTCCTTTTTGCCTGCAGCACATTCAGCTCTTGCAAAGGGTGATTTCAACATGAACTCTCTGATGAAAAAATAATCATCGATATATAATCTCTAAAATATGGTTTCATTAACCTCTTGAGCGACAAGGTTACATTATATTTTCATACTGGGTGGTAATATAAGCCTGATAATGAAGTCAGGAAAATCAAGTATTAAGGTTTTCTCTTGACAGGATTCATGTTTTCTGAGATTTTATTGACTGGTAAAATGAAGGGGCTGCACAGACATGCTTCCTCAAGGTTTTCTATTTAGTACTATTCACATGTCGAATCTTAGCATCTGCTTTCAACAAGCCAATACTGAAGGAAAAGTCTTGCCCTTGGAAACAGCAGCTGGCAGAACAATCTGACAAACTGAAAGTCAGCTCACTCATTTGTTTCATTTTCAGCTTTTAAGAAAATATGGATCCTTAAAGTGCCTAAAATAATGGAAAGCTTGAACGTCACCACTTCAGTAACCTCAATGTACCGATGAAGGTCACCTGATTGAGTCAGAACGAGTGAGAAAGTGGACCTTGAGTGGACAGTGAGTGACAAAGAAAAACCTTTGATGTGGCGGGAACATGAGCAGCCTACAGTCAGACAGGTTGCTAGTAAGGTTAGTCACACTTATGTTAGAGGTGACTTATGTAATGGATGACACTGTGGCTAAGAACCACATGACGTGAAGCCAGTTAAGAAGCTATTTATCTGTTTTATTCTACTGGCTACACCAGGGCTCTGACACCGTTGACTATATATTTCATTCCATAGGTTACACCAGAGGACACCTCCTCAGAGCCCAACAGGCCCCCCTGACTGGGGGCTTTATGGTGTGTAAACTGAATACATGATGGTGCCACTGTGCCATACAACTTGAGACACCTTTTTTTATTTGTATTTATTTGTTGACATTTTTGGCTGATTGGTGCCTTTAAAAGTATGCTGAACGATCAGTGAACTACCACTGGATTACTTTGGGTTTTTCTCTGATTTCCTGTACTTTCTCTGAAATTTAAATCACATTGAATCTATAAATGTGTGTAACTTTTTTGTGTGTATGTGAATTCTGACATGGGACAGAGCAGAAGCTGAACTACAATACTTCACTTCATTTTTGAAGCACTGTATTCACCTGACCCTTTCACCTCAGCAGTATCTCCCTCTGTGCCTCACCTTCAACTCTCCTGAGCCCCCCTCCCACCGGGGAGGAACCCCTCACAGTGTGAAAGCCTCTGGGTACAAATAACCCTGAGCTCTTCAGCTAAGCCTCACTGGTGCCATCCTCTCCTAGAGTTTAATACAGGCGCATGATTTAGTGCTGCAAACTTGCATGTGTCCAGTTAATCGAGAGCTGCAGGGCTGACGGATTTTTGTAGGCTAACCTGGATGTTAGCATCAACCCGGTTCCCTCAACAAAAAGCCAATGGGATTTTTAATTTGTCTTTTGGATTACAGCAGAAAATAAACTGTGTGACACTGTGTGACACTTTTGTTCAGCAGGATAATATTTTATGATTTTTGAAGCCCAAATGATCACCAGAAATAAAAAGCTAATGTTAAGTTATAAACAAGTACACCGTCACATAACTTCGACATCACTGCTGCTAAACTTTGACTTAGCTCTGACCTCTTCTACAAAAGCCTTTCCTCTTACAAAGTTAGGAATAGTTTGCATAAGCACAAGTATAAACACAACAGAGAAGACCATGGTGGACTGGTGAGCAGTATACAGTGATGTTTAACGTCCCCGACAACCTCTGTAGTCTCATTTAGCCACATTTTAGCCACCGCCCTTTTTAAGTGCTGTAAAAGATTAAAGAAATCACGACTGGGATATTTACTGATGTATTTTATGGTATAAAATTAAACGTGAAAATCTTTAGAGCTTGTGTTTACGACCTTATTTCAGACATTCACCCATTCAAATAAACCATCGACTCCAGGACAAAAGAATTAAGGAAGGAATTAGTCGCTAAAATGCAACTAAATTCTGGGTTTTAGGTCTCATTCCTTCAGCATGCCATACTGTCCGACTATTAAAGTTTAAATCACGACTATTAAAGTTTAAATCACACCTTCCAGCCAATCAGTTAAATATTATCACAATCAGAACTGAGAACTGTTATTGGCCATAGTGTAAAGGAGGTGGAACAACATCTATAGATTAGCTTCCTTCAGTTTTGACTTACCTTACTTAGTTTTGGGGTTCACTCACTTTTTACCTCATGATAAAGGCTAAATTGATTTATAAATTGATTTATTTAGAACCCGTTGTATGGTGGGACATGTGATCTTGTTTTAGTGACGTCCCTGTGACTCCAGATCTTGTTGTGAGTACAGTGTTATAAATATTATTATTATAGACCCAAGCTGTAATACAGAGAGATTTTCCTTTAAATAAGGGATTGTAGAATCTGATATTGTCTGTTTGGTTCCACTCTGCTCCTTCACTAATGTGTTTAAACCTTGTAGAAACATCTGCTGTTTCATTGAATCAGCATTTGTCAGAAATTTGTCACAAATCCCAACAACACAAACACAAAGCTCCGGCTCTGTTTGTGCCCACAGCTTCTTCTCCGCCGTCAACCACAACGCATCAGCTACTGTCTGCGCATCCATGTCAGGCTCCACTACACAACACCATTCTGTCTGTGAGAACAATCTCCCTCCAATAACACATTCAACGCATGGCATCATTACATCCACAGCATATGTTGCGGTGATAAAGCCATCAGTGCTTAAGTGCTGCAGTCAGTGCTAGCTAATGTTGGGTTCACATGCATCACAGCCAGCTGTCAGAGGCTTCTCCAAGCGTTTCTGTTTATCATTTATATGAAGCCTTCCCCGCACTGGTAATGCATTCAACCCCCCACTGTCGTGTTTATGCAGCGCTTGCCTTCACGGTGATTTCAGACGGTTGCTTTCTGGATGTCTATCACAGCCGACAAAGCACAAATAAACCGGATTGTTACTCTCGGCATCAATTTTCCCCTGACGTTATCATCCCAGCACTCCACCACTGCTCTTGTCTCTTTCATATCCCTGCTCTCTCTCTCTCTCTCTCTCTCTCTTTCTCTCTCCTTTGGTTTCATTTCCTCTCCTCTCTGCCTCATCCCTCTGACACTTCTCTTTGCCTTTTTCATGTCCTGACCTCTCAAAATTCCCCAGCATGCCTGCCTGCTGCCACCGCGCCGGGGGGATTTAGAGGGGATGATCAAGTGAAGATGATGTGCTTTGCAGCTTTTTTTTTTTTTTTTCCTTCACCCACTTGGGTGCATAATACTTTATCTGCAACAGTTTATACGACGTGCTGACGCTCATCGGTGCCAGCTCCTCGCCATACAGGGCTTGTTACGCTGTCGACTAAGCATAAAAAAAGAGGCATTAACACACTCGAAAGTCAAAGAAGAAAGACTCGTGCTTCTGTTGAAAGGGATGTCAGTTGAGGAAGTAGGCTTGTGGAGGAAATGGGGGGGGGGGGGGGGGGGGCTCTGAGGTAGAAACGTCTGATTGAAGGTGAGTTTTGAAATACACAATTCGGAGTGGAAAAGACAAAGCAAAGCAGAAAGAAAGTGGGGAAATGCAGAAGAAGGCAAAGGCTTTTCTGGGTGAAGTGTAGACTGGAGGCGAAAGCTGTGATCCTCTCCCCGCTCCCTCTCCCTCCATGACACACTTCATGAGTTGCCAAATTAGACGTGGAACTTATGAAAAAGCACTTTTAACAGGCAATTATTTTCCCCCTCATGAAAATCCCTGTGTTAGTGTCGGCTTATTAGGAGATGAATTTGCCTGGCATTTAGCTTGTTGTTTGTTCCACAAATGAATGCAGAGAAAGCAAAGCATCAGAGGAGACTTTATTAGTCCCTGACACATGCAAGCACCACACACACACACACAAAGAGGCAGAGATTAGAGGGTGTAAGAATATTATTCATACACACCTGAGCAACTGCAAAGACCAAATCAGTCTCCTAAAAAATATTTTTTCTATTCAACTGATTTGCTTTGCAAGTAGATTTAGCAGGAAGTGGAGTCGCAGCCTGGATCAGGTTTAGTGGATCCACAAAGCACAGGAGTTTCCAGTGGAGACTGAGGTTAATGTCCTGCTTCCTGTATTGTTATTGTTATGTTCTGGCAGCTAACACACTTGGTTGAGGTTAAGGAAAGTTTGTGTGAAGCTGTGTTTCTGGTTTCTTTCATTCAGGACTTTCTACCAAGTCCTGAATGAAGTGTGGATGAAACACTTTAAGTTGTCTACTGAAGTGTGACATGCAAGGGTTTATTTCTCCTTAGCTGAGGGAGTTAGTTAACCCTAGAACACTAACGTTAAAATTAGTAACACCATCACTAACGTCGGGTGAAAATCAAATGAACACATGCCTCTTGAAAAAACCATAGATGGGAGGAGGGAAACAAACATACCATTAATGACATCAATGAGCAGCCTGAAGCTACCCAAGGACCCATGCAACTCAGACAGCAGCAACACAATGAAAATCACATGACAAGAATCGTGTGGGTGAAAACCACCCGACGTTAGTGTTCTAGGGTTAAGGGTGTTACACAGAATCTCTTAAAAGGTTTCCTTAGTTAAGGAAAAAGTTGAGGTATTTGCAGCAGTTAAATGCTACTGTTTCCATGGAGACTGTTGATTTGCTGCCATTAGCACTAGTTATACCTGTTATCACTTTTGGGAAGCTGGTAACATTAGCAGTGTGCTATCTCATCCTGTTGTATTGACAGGAACTTTACCAAGCAGACGGTCAGAGCGTTTAAAGTCAATGATTGACTGAACACATCACTGATCCGTGGACATGAAACGCCTCGACTACACCTGACCAGAAACACCACGAGGACCACGTAAGCTGCAGAAAGTAGAGGGATCCAAACTGTAGATAGTCGGACAAATCATTTGACTGCAGGTCAGACCTGTAAAGTAAAAATCACTTCTCCTGGTCGTGGAAACCTCTTCTTATGATGTGTTCATTTTCTTCACTTATCACCATAAACTCAGTCATGTTGCAGTTAAGATAGAGTCAGAGGTACCTTTAGTTTTTTTCCTTACTTTGGTCGCTAAGGTCTTTTGTGAAATGGTTTAAAAGACTTTTAAGTGATTCCTTAAGATTAAGACTAAGATAAGGTGTTTTGTGCAACCAGCCATGGTTTGTAGATGCTAAGACAAGCTAAGCTTTATAGGCAAGTTTGAAGAGTGATTTCAGGCGGGATTTAAAGATAGGAAGAGAATATTACAGATGTCTTGTAGAGGCGAGTTTCAAAGTTGACAGAAGGCTGTAAACCCTGTGGCAGTCATACCACCAGAGGTACAGTTCACAAACTGTAGTTCCAAAGGAAAGGGCTGTTTGACAGCAAGACAAAGTGCTGAAAATATTCAAAACATAACATATACTCAAACTGATATTGTTTCTTTAGGTGGGCATTTTAGTTAAAATAGTAGTTAAAATATGTTTTTTCTGTAGTCCCTGTCCACAGCAGCACATCTCTCAGCTTCTGTTCCAGTGCTCTCGGCTGCTTCTCCAAACTGGCGGGGCGCCAACCTGGATCTACTGCAGGTAATACACCCCCGTGTCAAATAACCCCAACTACCACTGTAAGGGGGGAAAAAAAGTGACAAATATCTTCATCTGTCTCTTACACACACTATTACCAATACTGAGTCACTGTCTGGCTCTTTGTAGGGGTAGCAAGTTCAGTGGGAAGGTGAAGCAGAGGGAAGAGCGGATTAGAGATCAGAATTTGTTCAGTGTGGACAAACAGGGTCAAAACTTCACAATGCAAAAGTTTAATGACTCGATATAAAATCAGCTGAGGGAGATTAGAGCACAATATTATCTCCTGCTCACACTGCTTGCTAAACCCTTATCTAGTTAGTACTCTTGCAAATCTTGCCAGATACACACTGTTTTTTATTGGCAATTCTCTATATGCATAGGCTTTCATAAATCAGAATTGTTACAAAGATGTGATGTCAAAGAGACTGTTTCTGCCAAAAATAATGAAATGCCGCAGCATCCCATTCACCGTGAGTTCCTTTTCTTATCGTCTTGTTCAGTGGGGAAATTGCTGATTAATTTAATATAATGCAAACAAAGTATGTCAGAGACTGTGAACCCAAGAAGCAAATTAAGAAATCAACAGGGGTCGAAAATATTCAGCGCAAGAAATATTATGCCATGATATTGGAGAAAATATAAAATGGAAAAATACATAATCATAAAAATGCAACATTTTGAACTAAGTGCTCTATTAGATTACTGTGTGTGTGTGTGTGTGTGTGTGTGCGTGCGTGAGCATTTGTGTATTTGTCTCGGGGTGGAGGCTTATTTTACTCAGAAGTCTTATCTGAAGAAAAGCTGCTTTCACCAAGGTTAAGAAGGTGACGTCCCAAATGGAATCTGTTACAAATTTCACAAATGTCACTTGGAAAATTAGATTAGCCTCACAAGTGGAACTGAATGGTCTCAGCTGCATTTGATACCTTTTGCTTTATAATATGGGCAATTGAAATGCAGGTTTAATCCAATCTTCTGACTTATTGCTTTGACTGGATTCATCAGCTGTACTCAGTATGCTGACGGTTTGTTGGTTTCTTTGGAGAGAAACCAGAGGGAGCAGTGGATCAAAGATCAGACTTTAATCAGTGTGGGTTTATGCAATTTCATCCAATTCTGTAAAACAGTATTTCACCATGGTATGATAGTCCCATCAGGAATCAACCTGTCTCTCCAGGGTAGGTTAGGCAGGACTCATTATTCATCCTGATCTAAAGCGAGCACAGAAACAGCTCTAACTCTTAGCCTCAGTTATTCTGGCGCCTTTTACTCAGTGCTACTTGGATTTGTTTGGAAAAGGAGGTTACTTGACTAATTTCAAGTCTGGGACAGTTACTGAAGGCTAAAGTGTTCATGAACTTAATGGATTTAAGTTTCTTTTCATTTCAGTTCTATCAACACATTTTTTCTACATTTTACAAAACAAATGTTTCATATTCCCTCACTGGCTTCCCACCCAACCACCAACAGGTGCAGCTGTGTTGGTTAAGGCTGCTTCCTTAGAAGTGCTTTTTGGATGGTCAAACAGCTTCAGAAAACCCCTCCCCCCAGGACTTGTTACATCTTTTTGTGTGAACAACGCCATGAATGTCTTTTTTTGATGATCAGCTTTCACATAAAGAGTCATTCCAAACTAATTCCCCTTAAGTGGGAGTGGGTTATAAAGCCCTCCAACACTATGTCTTACGGCCTCACAAACCACACTACCAGACAATGGACATAGATGAAATGCTGCACACCTATGAATGTGAGCTCTGTGCCTTGATTTCCAAAGGATAAGTCATGAATTACCTCACCTCAAACTGACACTTGACAGACTATTTTCAGGCACACAACAAAATTAGAGGTTGCATTGTATTTTGAAATGATCATGGTGCTGTGATTCTGAGAAAACAGTATGTGTGTTTTTCAAGAACTATGGAAAAAAACAAGTCTAATCAGACAAAGATGGCAAACGAAAAAAGAAACAAAAAAGAAACGCAGCATGGGAGTGAGTTCTTATTTATTCAATTAATAATTTTCCATTCACAAGCTCACTATGCAATGAATTAGTGACATGTCATTGCCCATACATCTACATCCTTAATGCTGTGTGTAAGATTAGCTTTTAGATAAATATTGATTTAATACAATATATTTTTTGAAATATTTTAACAAGCGAGTTTCCTGTTTCGATGGGGAAAGGTGGTGTTGCTGGTGTTTTTACACCCTCTCCCTTAATGAAGAAACCCTCCTAAGCTGTGAGTGTGACTCCACAAGAGTTACACTCCATCTGTGAGTGGGAGGGTGTGGGGTCTGGTTGGATTTGGGCCTACTGTGTTTGGTGGTGTGCTTGTCTCTGCTGCAGCACACACATTTGAAATACTATACAAAAATGTCAGTGGTCTGTCAGTCGTCCGGTCATTTCGTGCTGATTAGCAAATGTTGATATGCTAAAAAGCTAAGATGGGGAAAATGGTAAACATTATACTTGCTAAACAGCACCATGCTGACATTAGCATTGAGCCCAAAGCTGTACCTACCTGCAACCTCAGAGCCCATAACGTGTCTGTGTACCCTCATGCACTGAAACATGCACGTGTGCAACACATTAGGGCGGGGCAGGCAATCATAATGGCAGGTGACACATAAGGGCAGGAAGTATCTGAAATGAGAGGGCAGTTGGTGATATCAAAATAAAACAGGAAGTGAAAAAAAGGACATAAACATGAGAACATGACAATCTACTTTCAATCTTACAATCTACTTCATTTTCATCATTTTATAATTATTACATTGCAGTTATTTCATTGTCCGCAGTTCTAATATCATCAGTTTTTACCATTGGAAAGGTTGGTTTCTGATGACAGGACTTAGTACTGAAAACAACTCCAGGTGTCACTGTGTAGTGTCAGTAAAAAGATGGTGGCCCTGATGGCCATTTCCAGAGATAAATGTGTTTATCTGCTCTGAACAAAAGCTGGAGCTCTTTGGTACATAATCTTTGTTTGAACCTTTGAATTACATACAATTGCTCCCAGAAAAGTATTCAGCTGTCACAGCAACGGTGAATAACGCAGCACAATAAAGAGAAATCAGGTTTACAGGTCTGCCAGCAACAACTGCAGCTTTATGACACTGTTACACGTGAATTTGCAAGAACTTCACATCAGCAACAGCAAAAAGAAAAAAAAATTAGTTTACTGTTTCAGATTTATAAAAGCCACTTTAACAAAACCATTTTGGGGGAAATGGACACATTTTTAACGACTGGCAACAACAATAGTGCAACAAATGCGGGGAGCAAAAAGGCAGCAAAATATCCTGCTGAAGTAGGTTCTCATGCACATTTTGACATCAGTAATTTTTAAGTCTGCCTAAGCACAAGAGAATTAATTCCTTATGTAAAGAAGCAATAAAAAATGCAGGAGACTCTAGTTTCATACAGTGATTATGAGGAACAAACACAATAGATGTAATTTAGACTGTAGGGAAGCACAATACAAAACACTCTTTAAAGTTTGTAAAATAATAATTAATAATAAATAAGAATCATGAAAAACCAGGAAAAACCTCGATTTCAGTGATGACAGCGACTGTAATTACACTCTCCCACACACAGTGTTGTATGAAGGACGTTTGAATTTTTCAAAACACATTTTGATGTGACACTTTCATTTCTTATCTCCAAGTGATACTTGTACACACACACACACACACACACACACACACACACACATTCTTGTCTAACTTTTATTTTGAGGACACTCCTTGACATAATGTGTTCCCTTGCCCCTTACCCATCATAAGTAAATGCCTAACCCCAACCCTTAACCTAACCTTGACTAATCTAACACTGATCCTTAAACCTTTCTTCAAGTTATTTTTTGGGCATGTTTACACCTTTATGTGACAGGACAGTGTAAAGTGACAGGAAAAGAGGGGACAGAGAGAGGGGGAATGAAACAAAGAGTCAGGCCAGTCGGGAGTCAAACTGGCAACTTGCCTGCTCGGAGCTTATGTGCTCATGTGGTATGCACCCTAACCACTTGGCTATTGGATCGCCATAAACCAAGTCTTAACACTTGCAAAAAATCATTGCAATTATTTTGGCAGATATTGTGATTGTGAGTCATAATTTTGGGTCAGTTTTGCATTTCTTTCATTTTCACTGAAAAAAATATAAGAATGTTGATGACGTGATTTTTGTTGGGTACCAAAACAGACATGTTCCCTTTATGTGTGGAGAAAATACATAATCCTTCATTTACAGTATGTTGTTGTGACACATTTCATCCAAAAAATGCAGCTGTTATGATCTGGATGTCGCACTTGACAATATTGCACTTTTGATTTAGATAATTTATTCACCCCTAGACCTAGTGTAACCTTGACCATCACAACTAAACCACCCCCATCCCCCCAACCCCCCAACCCTAACCTAATTCTAACAAATCTTAGCTCTCAAACTGCCCATGAAAGTTGTGAGAACCAGACAACATGCCCTCACAACAATTCGAACAGATATTTGTCCATACACCCTTAAAAAGACATGTACACACACACACACACACACAGAGCACACACACACACACACACACACACAGAGCACACAAAACACATCAAGTCTAAGCTTCAAAGTCGGCACCAAACCACGCTTCAGCTGACTCAGACAAGGATGACATGCCAATTCTCCCTCACACACACACACACTTTCCACTCTATCATTCACACACATACATGTACAGTAAACACACACACTGACCACAAGGACACACACCGTCACTCCTCCGTCGAACATTTAAATGGGCTTAGAGGCTTGTGTGTCATGTTATGCGCCAGTCCTGTGATGCACTTCTAACAGCTGAGCCTGCTCACCAAGGACATATGGAGAGAGTAAAGCTTTCACTGTGTGTGTGTGTGTGTGTGTGTTAGTGTGTGTCTGTCTATGTGTGTGTGTGTGTGTTAAAGGCACTGTGTGACATATTATTCAGCAGCTTAGCTGTCTGGTACAGTGGCCTGTTCACCAAGGACGTATGAGACAAATACTGTAATATGCAGCATTTGTAGATAGATCAGCATGAGCGAGTGGAAGGGTGTGTGTGTATGTGTGTGTGTGTGTGTCTGACTTCAGAGCAGACCTCTCAGTTTAATATTGAGCATTCTGAGCCACTCGAGCCAACAGTGTGTGTCAACGGAACAAAGTGATTTGAAACAGTGTAAGTGGGTTGTGACTCTACACACACACACACACACATTGCAAACAAATATACACAAATGGTAAAATGCCTCAGTGTTTATACAGTGGCAAAAAAGAGTAGGTGAACCTTTGGGAATTACCTGTTTTTCTGCATTGATAGTTTCATAAAATGTGATCTGATCCTCAGCTAAATCTAAAGTCTCCACAAACACAATGTGATAATGATAAGAACACACAAATCATAATCCCTTGTGTCTTTAATCTTCACAGTGCTGGTGGAAAAAGTCAGTAAACCCTTGAACTCTTGAGTTTCTTTTATCAGCAACAACCTCAAGCAAGTGAGTGGACTGAGCCACTGCAACAGGTGGATTTTCTTTGTTGAAGTCATTCTGTAGATTTACTTTGATGTTTAGGGTCAGCAGGTGGACAGTCACCCTGACGTCAACCTGGAAGAGACTTTCATAAACTTGGGAATTCATTTTCCCAACCAGTCCTCCAACCTGAACAACCATACTGGTCGATTTTTTCAACCCTGTGTCTACTGAAATAGCATCCCCATGGTGGCAGTTGTACCTACCTTTATTGCCATGGTTACTAAAATAATGGTCATGGCTTGGTTAGGAAAAGATCGTGATTTGGGCTCAAGAAAGTACTTCCTCAATGTCAGAAGGTCTTTATTGTTGCGGTTGATTGTGTTGACAACACTCTCCTGTCGCTCTATAAACTACATCACCACTTTCCCCTTTGCTCCTGTCCTGCTCCTGCTATGACAACTAGATGTCTCCAAGCAACTAAACATAATCCAGATCATAATAACCTGTTGCACTGACGACCTATGGGCTGTTTTTTTACAGGACAGTCTCCATTTACCTGTTAATGATGTCGACCTGTCCAGGCCCAGAACAAAACCCCAAATCATGATGCTCCCTCCAAATACTTTACCGTGGGGATGATGCACGGTATGCAGTGACCTTTTTACACCATATGTAGTGCTGCATGCTATGCTCACCGAACAGAGATGTTTACCAGCTCCAATGATCCCTTTAAGCCTTTAACTGTTACTCTGAGGTTATTTTCTACCTCACTGATCATTCTGCTTCATGACCTAGGGAACCCACTTCGCTGGGCGCCCACTTGTATGGAGAGAAGCCACAGAACTAATCTCCCTCTACAGACAGTTTGTCCGATTGTGGACTGATGAAGAGCTAAACTCTTTTAGATGACTTTGTAACCCTTTCAGCTTTACGCAAATCAACTATTTTTCATTATAAGTCCTCTGAGACCTATTTTTGTGAGCCTTGGTTCACATTACATCTTTTTGCTGAACAGCAAATGCAAAATGAGTCAAAGTGTCTCCAACCACACCTCCAATATGGTTTCATTGCCTCAACTCCAGTTAGCTTTTGCTGATTCTGTTAGCCGATGGTTTCACATACTTTTTCCAGCCTACACTGAATATCAATATAATAGCTGAAATAAATTGTGTTTGTTCAGAATTTTAACCTGGATATAGATCTAACCATATTTTAAAACAGATTTATACATAAATGAAGATAATCCCAAAGGGTTGACTCCCCTTTTTCTCACCATGTTACGTGTGTCTAATAGAGACTGCAGCTGCACATTTGTCTCTGCGAGTGTTCGACAGAGAAAGAGAGAATATTTGAGTGTGCATGTTGGTCTTCCCCTGCTTACAGGGAACAGCAGCACTTAGTCAGTCAGCCTGATAAAGAGAGCATTATGGAAGCAATCCATTTGCCTGAAGAAGGCTTGCAAATGAAATAGAATAGTCGGGCTGCTGGGGGAAAGAGAATACGATTTGATGCATTACTCAACATGTCAAAAAGTATTTTTCCAATTTATTCGGCGCAAATTTAGGAGAGTTAGAGGGGCATTTGTTTCCAGAGCAGGCATTGGAGCCCATGGTTGCAAAGTGCGATGGAGGGAAGAGGAGAGAAAAAATAAGGTAGAAGAGGGTAAGAAAAACTGGCAGACATTATGCTCTCAAAGTTGCACAAGAAAAGGTTTTTCTGTGTTAAAAAAAGAATCCATTTGACCCTAAATCACAAAGGAGGGTGTGTAAGAAAATAGCCTTCACTCCCTGTGAATAAAGACAGAAAATTGACCCTATTTATTTGATTAAATAAAACTTACATACTTTTAACCTCACCACTGTATATTTGTATTTTTGATTCATTTCTCCTGCCTTGACAATGGCTGTATTATCATATGGCGTCTTCAAGCAGAAGCTGTGATGAATCAAAAGTGGAGTCGAATACAAAACTTATCCTGCAGTAATATCCTGCAGTTTTGTCTTAAGAAATCTTGGCCAACTTCAAACTTCTTCACCATCATTTTTGTCCCTGAAAGAATGAGTTCACTCACATATAAAATTTCTGAATTATATATTTAAAGGTGTACTCCACGAGTTCAGTTTTACAGTTTCCTAACGTTGAGAGACATGTGAGGGACAGCTTTAAGAGCAATAATCAAATTCACAGCAGCAGAGGCCACGATGTCCTGAAATATACTCCAAGCTCCAAAAACTATGGATCCTACAGTTCCTATAATGCAACTTGATGACGGAATTTGTTAAACTCCTCCTACTTGGAAAATGACAACATCCTTCAAACTATCTTTCTATTATTTTTTCAATTCTGAAACCCAATCCAAATTATGATAACGAAGCTTCATTAGCTTTTGATTCAACATTTGGATTTTTAATCATTTTGATTTTGTTTTGACCTTATTGCTTCTACAATGCAGGGTTTGGTTTCTCTGATGAGAGATTCAGGGACCAGCTTCCTCTGCAGGGTCACAGGGGGCTGGAGCCTTACTCCAGGATGCCCTGCACCACAGGCAAGGTAGACCCTGGACGGGTCACTACAAGACTAACACATTTACAGACATACAAATGCAAGAGAGTTCAGTTCATCAAACCTGTTTTTCTATGGACTGGTGGTAGAAAACTAACAAAGGAAGGTGGAAACCCTGCAACGCAATGAGGAAACAGAGATTTTTGGTTTTAGTTTTTTTTACATTAACCTATTATTATAAGTGATGTGAAATGTGTCACTCATAACAAACCCAAAACTCTGCAATTCCACTCAGCTCCATGGATAATTTTAGCACCTTTAAGCTAAATATTTTGGTTATTTTGTATTTTATATATACGTAATTGTTTTGGTTCAGTCTCACAGGTGTAGATCAAACAGCTGTTTTAAGGGCCCTATATTGCATAAAGTAAAATGTCCATGTATTTTTTGATTATAAAGCAGGTCTAAGTTCTATATTATTATTATACTGTGAAAGTATCAAAGCCTCAGTCCACAGAGAAATGCACACAGCCTGTATTCAGAAACTGAGCCTTAAAATGAGCCATCAGGACTTCTGTAACTTTATGATGTCACAACAAAGAGGTCACCACTCTCTCTCAGCCCTAAGCCCTACCCACCTGGACCCACCATCCAACCTTGCAGGATTTGGTTAATTTGAAATCTGCTGTATTTTTATTTGCTCACTCAGTTCACAGACCTGTTGCCACTAGAGCTCCAGAGAGAAGCATGAGAGAGGATTTATTTTCTGATGGATATCAACACATAAAACTCTGGAAAAGTGTAAAATATGGGACCCTTTAACAGAAAAAGTGGAACTGATGCCACAACAAACCTGCCCAACAGCAAACAGCAGACAGCCACTGTTAGCAGCAAGCTGGTGAGAATAGTGGAGCAGCTACAGAGCCTGATATTTTCTCTGAGTGGTTGGTGGAGACAAAAATGGAGCTAAAATAGTGAATATTGTTTTCAGAAGACATTTGTCTTGGACAGGACCTACAGTGCTAAATTGTCCTTATTGCTGACACAAACAAAAATGATTCCATGAAGCAGTGAAACACATTACAAGATGCAGTTTGCAGGTGCACATCCATGTGCAGTATGTTCTGGTTCAGCCGTGATCGACTTCTTTCTTTCCATATTTTTTGTTTTGTAAAGTAGCGAGACAAAGGAAAAGAGATTATAGAGGGTGAGAGACGCTACAAGTTGAAAAGTGAATCTAGACACAGACAGAATTGTAACTTTATTTCTTCATTGTTCCAATGTGGTTACTCTCAGCAGGCAGCCTCAGAGCTGTTGCCTCACAAAATATCAAGTACGTTTGATGAGGACACATCTCCCTCCAGACACGGTGGCGGCACAGGGAAACAGTGGGGCGCTGACCTTCTCCCGGCAGGGTGTCGATGAGGCACCGCCAACATGTGTATTCTGACTATTACAACGACAACCCACCTGGAACTCACACTTTATCACTTTAGAATACTAATTGGTCTCTCCTGCATACATGCAAAATCCAAAACAGCTCTTTCGTGAACAGTGTAACATTAAAAGCAAATTGCACACCACCCCACAACACTTAAAGGTCCCATATTTTATACCTCTCCAGTGTTTTATTTGAAGTGTTGATCTCCATAAGAAGATATATTTGTGGTTTTAAGAACCAAAAACCATCTCAGTGTAGTTTTACATCTCCTCTCTCAGGCTTCTCTCTGGAGCTCTTGTAACAGCAGGTCTGTGAGCCAATCAGAAGAGAGTCTCTGAGCATCTCTTGTGATTGGCTGACTGTTTTCTGAGTGATCCAATAAAAATATAGCAGATTTCAGGTAAACACTCGGAGAAACCAAATCCTGCAAGGTTGGAAGGTGGGTCCAGGTGGGTGGGGCTTGGGGCATGGCTGAGAGCGACGACTGCTATGTTGTGACATCACAAAGTTACAGAAGCCCTGACGGCTGGTTTTAAGGCTCAATTTCTGAATACAGGCTGTGAGCATTTCTCTGTGGACTGAGGCTTTGATTCTTTCACAGTGTTAGAACATGGCTCCTTTATAATCAAAAAAGACACTTATGGGACAATATGGGACCTTTAAAGCACTATTAAAAAGAAATAAATGTACCATACTTTTCTGGATCTATTTCGCTTATTGGATATGGTTTATGTTTCTCACTCTCAAGAATAATTAGTTAAATGTTTTTGGCATGACACTGACGATTTAATTGATTTAATTTCAATCAATATCTTAAACAATATATGAATCAATGTTTATACAAAGGAAGTGACAAGATGACATCTTTACTCAAACCCCACTAACTCCGATCATGCTTCCTGCCTAAGATGGCATTTGTGTGTGTGTGTGTGTGTGTGTGTTTTTTTTTCAATAATTGAATCAGTCTCTGCTGAACCAAGTGTACCATGTTTAGTTTTTATTAGCTGCTCAGGTAATAGGTAGGGGTTCATGGTCGAATGGACCTGGGCCTGGATCACTGCCTTTTTATAGACCCCTGCTCTGTGTTGGGCTCTCTGGCGCAGTGGAGAGCGGTAAACAGTTGGTGGACTGGTAATCAGGAGATTCAAGAGAAATCCCAGCGGGCTGAACTATTCTGGTCCAATGTCTGGACCAATGTCTGCTGTGGACTGAGCTCACAGAGCTGAGTGCTGATGGTCTTGCTCAAAACAAACACTCTTAACTGCCAAACCATGCCATTAACTTACAATTTACAGTAGGGGAGTAAATAACCAAAACCAAAATGGTCTGGACAGACTTTATTTTACATCATTCCAGAAGAAAACAGATGGAAAACAGAGGTAAGGATAAAAAAAATGATGAAGTATGAAAAAAAAACATAGCAGCAAACCTCAAGTAATGGTTGCTCATCCATATCACTGTGACACAACATGAGAGCAGCAAAACGAGCATCCTGAAGTGGTAAAGTGTCCATCTTAAAACTGTACTGATATCCTCATATGTGCATTGAAACAGGTATTTGTCACTGTAATTGTCCCTCCTGTCTATACTGGCCATAAAATAAATCTTTTTTTTATATTAATGTAATTGATGGTGGACAAAATCTCCTGTTTTCATCCTGTGCAAAAATGTCAAAATCTGAGGCAAAGACAATGAGAGGCTCCAGCCAGACAAGTGGGTATCTACCAAAGTTACAGTCTTTTTAATACAAAATTCCCTCTTGGTGCTCACACACACACACACACGCACACACACACACACACACATACACAGTGCTCCTTTGCTGAGCTGCAGTGAAGCGATGGTAACATAAAGAGAGAATTTCTAACTAAAGAGAATCGAACGTTGTGAGATCTTCACTTCATATGAGTAATTCAGACGGTTGAAGCCTCACATTAGCCTCAGCTGAACTTTAGACTTTTGCACAGAATGAGCACTGAGGGTTTTGTCCCCATCACTTACACTTTGAAGACAGGATTTGTTTGCAGCCTCTGTGGACAGAAGAAATAATTACAATAATCCTGTCTTAAAGCTGCCTTTCCTTTCGAGGTTACAGAGTCCAGTAGAGTGTTTGTTAGAAACTAAAATCGTTTTGTTTTTTTCATTGAGTGTGTGTGTGTGTGTGTGTGTGTGTATGTGTGTTTTGTGCCTCCACATTAGTGACAGCTGTGGCCAGAGGCATTATGTTTTTGGGTTGTCCATCAATCTGTCAGTCCCGTTCTCATGAGCGTGACCTCTCAGTAACTCCTTGGGGGAATTTCCTCAAATTTCTACAAATGTTCACTTAGATTCAAGGATGAACTGATTAGATTTTGGTAGTCAAAAGTTAAGTTCAAAGGTCACCGTGACCTCACAAAACACATAATTCAATAGTCATAATTCAATTCATATGTTAATTATGACACAATTTGAAATGATAAATGATAATGATGACATTTTATATCAAAACAGTCAAAAGTCAACTTCAGTGTTCTGCAAAAACACTTCTGGCCATTATTTAACACTGAAACCAGAGGTGCATCGACAGGAGAGGCAAACCAGGCAAATGCATGGGGCCCCCTTTGTATGAAGGTTGGATTGTGATCCTGCAACTTGACTGGTTGGTGGAACTGCACAACTGTGAGGAGGTATCTTTTATTTTTGTGGTCTTACCTGCAGTCATTTCTCCACTTTAACAAAAAACCTGAAATCTGATGATTAATATATAAAAACAGATATATAATAAATAAATAAATAAATAAAATTACAATTGCATGGGGGCCACTAGTTTGCCAAAGCAACAGGTTGGCTCCTGTCAATAGCACCCCCACCTCCTCACCACCTCCTCCTTAACATCCTGTTTGAAACAGTGAACAGAAGCAGGACACGTTCGCTTTGTCTCCAGCACAAGCAGATACCACAACAGAAACAGCAATTTTTACATCTTTTTTTTTCTTTGACTGAATGACCCAGAAATTACACATCTGATGTCAGTAAACTAAACAATGTTCAGTTTTTCAAAAGCTCAATAATCTTTTTCAAAAACCTGAGCTCTTCAGTTCACGTATGTAATTTTTTTTGTGGTGGTTCCACAAAGAGCAGGTGATGGAAACATCAGCAGCCTCTGCAGACACGGTGCAGTGAACCTACAGTACAGTAAAACCTTTTGTTTTGCCACTTAACCTGTTGCTGTTGCACTCACCACCCACACATGAAATCCTCACCTGCGAGACATTTTGGGAAACTGTGGTGATCACACATTGACACAGAAGAATATAGACAACTGTTTTGTCGTCACAGTCCATACTGCGGCACAGTCTCTCTCTCTCTCTCTCTCACACTCCCACGTCCTCCCATTCTCTCTTTTTCACACACAGTACACTCAATTACGCCGCACTCGATCATCAAGGCTTCGTATGTAACACTCTCTCATCGCCCTGACACTCGTTTTCCATCACACGTACACAGTGGCACACTGCTTAATCATCACATACCACACACACACACACACACACACACTTATCAGCCTCTTATCATTTGGAGTGGTGTATTGTGGGTTGGAGTTTGGATATTCGTCTCATTAAAGCAGCCACTAATTACTGAGGCCTGAGAGACAACAGAGGAAACAATAATAAGAGGAAGTCTGGATGTGAACTCCATTGAGACTCTGCTCCTGCTTTCTGCTCTGGAGTGGCAGCTGGTGAAGAGGGTCTCATTACACACACACACACACACACACACACACACAGCTCCCACAGAGGGAGGGGAGCTTATGCACATGTACATATGCTCTACATCCATATACATGATGCATATGCACATTTATGCACACACAAGTAGCAAGGTAGCACACACACACACACACACACACACACACAAGCTTACACGCTCACACGCTCAAACATGCACAGAGGTACAGTATGTTCGCAGAGACGTCCACACATGCAGCAGCACATTAATGCACACACAAGAAGCAAGGTAACACACACACACAGACACACACACACACGCACACACAAGCTTACACACATTCTTGCACATACGTAGATGTTTTGCAAATACGACCATCTTGGATTTCCATGAGCTCACGAGTGTGTCTGAAATCACTCTACACAAACGTCATCCTCCAGCCTCCAGCACCTGGACTCCTCCTGCCAGGATCCTGTTTGTGGATTTCACCTCCGCCTTCAGCACCATCATCCCTGCTCTGCTGCGGGACAAGCTCTCCCAGCGGAGTGTGCCTGACTCCACCCGCAGGTGGATCACTGACTTCCTGTCTGACAGGATGCAGCACGTTAAGCTGGGGAAACATGTCTCTGACTCCTGGACCATCAGCACCAGACACCCCCCCCCCCCCGACAAAACGACATCATGTCTGGTGACCAGTGCAGACAGAACAATTTGGAGTTGAACGCTCTAAAGACAGAGGAGATATAGCCCCACCCAACCCCATCACCCTTTATGATTCCCCCATGGACACTTTGGCGTACTTCAACTTCCTGGGCATCATCATATCACAGAACCTCAAGTGGGAGCTGAACATAAGCCCAGGAGCTCACCTCCTGGACCCTGAGGCGAGCAGGAAAGATTGCAGCTGACCCCTCCCACCCTGGACACATGCATTGCATTGGCAATGCATGATGGTACACATACACATACACATGCACACATGCACATGCACAGAGCGAGTATGGGAGCTTACACATGCACAGAGCGAGTATGGGAGCTTACACATGCACAGAGCGAGTATGGGAGCTTACACATATTTGTACATGCACATATGCTACACATGTAAACAGTGTGCACATCTACCCAGACACATGCATATACACATATGCATGTGCACATTCTTAGCACAGTAACACACACACACACACACACACACACACACACACACACACACTGACACACAACTCATTTGCACTCACAGATATGCACGGACATTGTTCTGCTCTATTATTTTTCCTACATAGAGGTGGCATGTTATTAAAAGACCTTTATGAGACACACACACACACACACACACACACACACACGTTCACACTCTCTACAGCGTCTGCTAATTATGAATAATAAAGTGGAGGTTTAAATAATTGCCACGGTGGTCCTTTGGTGCCTCTCCAGCAGCTAAGTGGGTCACACTTGATGGAGCGTTTCCTTCCGATCTGTCCAGCACTCAAACCCTCGATAATAGTGAGGAGGTCTGGGAATTCAGTGGCATGACATCCTGCGGATTTTACCCAATATAGGCAGGGAGTATTCTTGGCAGAAAGCAAAAGGTCTTCAATCTTGGGAATTCTGTATGTGACATTTCCTGTTGTGTGGGGAAAATAAATCAGATTCCATTACATTTGAGGGCACGCATCATATTGGGAAGACGGCCACGCTGTCACACCGCTGTGACTTTGGGAAACAGAGGAATGGAAGGTTTTCAACGAAATCCCAGACTGAATGCCAAGGTAATCGGGCTGGGAATACTGGGAGATTTTAGCAATCCTATGTTATAGCCCCAGAATGCTACTGATAATATTCATTAACATACTATTCCCTCAGCTGAAGCCCCTAATTAAATCAAGAGAATCTACAGTGTGATGAGTAGTCTTAAATTTATGCCTTATCTCTGAGCCCTAAAGGCTAAATTATGTAATAATTACAGTAAAAATCACAGTACATTTCCATAAAATTTAAATTTGGTATCATCCATTATCCTGTTTCTGAAGTCTGCAACACTGACACAAGCTAACAAGTCCCCATAGTGTGTTTCAACTTCCGAGACTTCCACATGTATAGTGTTAATTTTGAGTTAAACTCCTGACTGTAAATTTCTTTCATCATATTCCCTGTGCTGAAGGTGGGATTTATTTATCGCATTATAACCCTTCAGTTCTTGGCAGTTGAATGGCACATAATGAGCCAATTCTCTGTAGTCACACGCTATAATGTGCAACCATATGCATGGGGATTAACTGGTATTGAAGTTCCCTTTCCTTCCCGAGACAATATCAATTATTCTGTTAGTGGTTAAAAAAAAAAAAAAAAAAACATACTGTACTATTCCATATATAGCCAGCTCTCTGCCATTGTAATTTATGCATATTGTTCAGTGTAGAATTATTAACTCCCCAACGCTGTAATTCCACAAAGCCGATATTTAAATATAAAAAAAGTTATATATAGTGTATTTTTAAAAGTTCAGTTTAAAAGGCTGAAAATGTTAAATGTACATTTTATTATTCTTTTCATATCTGATCAAATGTGAGAGGCTACTAAAGGTTTTAATTGTTAAAAGGGCATTACATGAATTTTACACATGAATGAGTATGAGTCACATTACTCGTCATGAGGACTGCTCCTCAGCATGTGAAAAGACTATATTGGCAGTGTGGCACTAGAGGGAGCTTTCTGAAGACTGAAACAAAACAAAAACTCTGGTGATGTTTTAAGGATAATCTCAGGTTAGCTTCTCTTAAACAGGAGGTTTGTACCACAAACTGTACAAATGGATCCAATCAAAGCTGCTCTCAAGTTGCATTATGGGAGGTGTAGGATGTAGTGTTTTGGTGTGAATCAGCTTCTGAACCCTTGTTTTTCACCATTTCTTTTGCAAATCCTTAAAATCATGGAATAACAAAATTACATTCATGGAGTTTTCCCACAGAGGCACTTGAAACTGGTCATCTTTGAACCAAGTATTATTGTATACTTAAATGTTAATACCAATAAACTCATTGAAAACTTAAGTATTCATATCATTGAATACTATAGGAAAAAGTATGGTCATAATATGTGCATTGACCTGAAGCTCCACCTGTTTCACCAAACTAGCAACAATTTTTCCAGCAGCACTGAAACACAGGGGTAAGAGAAAAGTATCAATCAAAAGCATCACCACTGAAACATTCACAAGTAAGATTAATGATGCCATTAAAGAGTTCTGAATAATTACCCAGAAGAAGTAGAGCATCAAGCTTTTGATACTTTTTTGTTCTCACAGTATAAAAACTTTGCCCCTATTGAATTAAGTGTAACCACTTCACTACCTACGGACCTCACATTTAGAAAAGCCAATTTCTAAAGACTGTTAAACAAATTGATGACAATTCATTTTTGACTTTGGCAACAGCAGAAAAAAAAATCATATGACTGAAAGTCGACTTACTGTGTTTTTTTTTAAACTTTTTTTTGTAGATTTCAACTGGCTCTCAGACTTCAGCAGCAGCTAGAGGTTGCATAGTTGCCATAGAATAAGTTGAGGCTGTGATCATGCGGTTATTAATTAATTGTATTGCTTACTTTTGGTCCAAGCAAGATTAATTAGATCTAATTTTCAGCTGATAAATTTGGTCGCAAAACTGGCAAAACCATCAATGTGATCAATTTCACCCGCTGATTGTGAGTGCCCTGCAGTTCTGAATTTTGTCAACACTTTATAGTCCTCCTTAAATAAAGAACTCCAGATTAACATATTGTTTATCTGGTTTTCATAATCCAACTTATTTAGCTGTGACTATTTTAACTGAATGATAATGGATTAGTAAGACTTTCATCTTACAGTGTCTTAGTAAAAGTAGATCTTACCTCGTCATGCATATGTAATATATGTACATATATTGAATTTCTATATATGAAATATAGATACAGATAAAGTAAAAACAAACAGAAGGGTCCAAGGTCTGAGAGCACTTTGCTAGAATGGGAAGACTGACATGTATAAAATTTATAAGACATAATAAGAGAAACATATACAGGCGTATAGTATTTTTATATGTCTCTCGTTTTAATAAAGTTGCATATAAATTAAATATATAACATACAGTATATGGTAACAGCATGTTATACTATATAAATATACATATTTTTAATATATGTACAGTTTCACATATGTTATAAACTTATATGTTCATATATCCAGAGAATGTATATATGTGATAATAATATATCCTCTTATAGGACACATATTTGGCAGCATCACTTTTAGGGACATATGTCAGATATTACGTTTCTGTATGGTGTTGCTTTTTATGTTTGTTTTTTCCATAGATGAATATGGAAAAAGAGTGGAATATTACTTTGGTTATATTTTGGACTTACCTGTTCATTGCCCGACAGAACAGCTGCTGTGCTGATTCTGTCCGATAGGAGCCATTCATGTATTCTATCTGTCTAGTCCATGTATCAGGGAGACTGGATGGACAGATAAATGAAGTATGCAAAAGACAGAACCAAGAGGACAAAAGAATAAAGATAAAAGGAATGAGACGAGACTGTGTGAATGGAGACGTTGAATCATGAAAGACCTGAGAGTGACTGGAAGAGAAAGAGGAAGCGTCCCAGTCTTGATTAGAGCTCTGGTCTCTGTGCTTGTCGTCAGTCAGTGACTGCCAATAAAGGTCAGGAAGCCACGGGGAGGCTTAGTCGCTAATGTCAGCCATTCACCTGGGAGATGAATGTGTGTGTGTGTGGATTATATTTCACCACATGTACATGCGTGTGAGCGTGTGTACAATGGTATAAATATGCGAGTAGAGCCAGCACTCGTGGGCGTGTGTTTGCATTGCATCTCCCATGTTCCTGAATTGGCAGAGCTCTCTGTAGGCAATAATAGGGATGAAGATGATAATAAGTTGACAGGGATGGAAAAGGTATTCATGTGCTCTGAGTAATGTCAAAGTCTGTCTGAGTTGTCATTGTGTACACAAGAAAGTGTGTGTGAAAGGGAGAGGGTGAAAGAAAGGACTGCACATGTCCTTGCTCTGTGCACGTTGCCAGAATAGGTCTATATTCAAGACCTTAGGTTATCAATGGTGTCATTGTCTCTATAAATGTCCTAAGTGTGCATGTTCATGAATGTGGAAAGGTCCATATTCACTCTCTCCACAGGTTGTCATATGATTTCAAAGGTGCCATTTGGCAGGTAAGAGCACCATGTCAGAAGTGCCCCACAGAGGTCCTTTTATTCACATTCTCAGTGACATTTAGAAGAAGGCCCACATACAGCTTTTTTATATTTTGGGTGATTAATGAAGGAAGAGAAATATAATAGATTGTATTTTTAGAGTTTACCCTGAATGTAAGAGGGATGCATATACAGAGGGCTCCGAAAGTCTGAGACCACATGGGGTCTAGATTTTTGATATGTCTAGATTTTCCTCACCTCAAATGACTTCTTTCAGTGTGAAGGAGCAGCCACTCTACTCCGCGCTCCCTCTGGATGTCTGAGCTCCTCACTACATCTCTAAGGCTGAGCCCACTGCCATCTCATTGTTTTCAGTCACTACCCCGAGACCAAAGGTGGGGGTTGGAACAAAGTTCGAGTGGTAAATCGAGAGCTTTGACTTCTGGCTCTTCTCCCTCTTCACCACAATGGTCTGGTACAATGTCCGTATTACTGCTGACGGGGCACCGATCTGTCTGTCAATCCATCTGCCATCTTACTGTCACTCAGAAGGTTATCTGGACAAATCCAACTAGGAGGGGACCCCGTGGTAGACCCAGAACTCACTGGAGAGATTACATAGTCCATCTGGTCTGGGAAAGCCTCATGACCCCCAGGAAGAGCCAGAAGCATTGCTGGAGAGAGGGACTTCTGGAATAATAATATGCTTAGCCTACTGCTACCGTGACCTGACCCCAGATAAGTGGAAGAAAATGGGTGGAGGGATAGAGTTTTCTCAGAATTGTCAAGAACTGAATACCACAATGAAAAGACTGAAATGCATGACTCAGGCCACAGGCGAGGGTTAATCACAGTGGCCGGAAATGAATGAGGAAGAGTTACTGAAGTCAAAATAAAACAGGAAGTGAATAAAACACATGGTACAAATCTGAAAACAGGACCTAAGATGCTAAAGTAGAACTGACAAGAATGATGCAAAATAAATAAATAAATAAATTAAATGTCCAGTATGTGGCAGTCCTGACGAGAGAAATCTGAAGAGAAAGGAGCTGATACAAATCTGATGCTGCAGTGGATTCACCAGAACTGGACAGTGGAAGACTAGAAAAAGGTAGCCTGGTCTGATGATTGATTTCTGCTGAGGCACACAGATGTTCGGGTCAGAATTCACAGCATGAATGTGCAGCTGACAAATCTGCATAAATTATGTGATGCAATCATGTCATTATGGAGCAGAATCTCCATGTCATGTCCATGACATGAAGAACTGAGGCTGTTTTGAGAGCAAAGGAGGCTCTACCCAGTATTAATGTGGCATTCTTATTAAAGTGCTTGGATGGACCATGACAGTTGCAGAAACAAGAAATAACCTGGAGAAGAAAAAAGTATTTAAGTCAAATTGCTACACACAAATAAGCTCTAAAAGTTGTGTAACTCTCAAACTGAAGTAGCTAAGCATCAGGAATAATATCCAAAGGCTAACAAGCTAACAGGCCAGCAGGATACTAAGTAATTGACTCTTTTGTCTTGAATCTGACAGCCTCAAAGGCCCCAAGCTGTCTCTTCAGTGTTCTTCACTGTACGGGGTGCAGTTCAATATGTAGCCTACAGGAATTTTCAAAGTCAGAGAGTCTGTACGAGAGCTGGAATAAGCAGCAGCTGAGTCGAGTCAGATTGAGTCAAGTGTAGGTTTAGTATAGTGTATAGTTTGTGTAGGTTTGTAGTGCTGACTGACCTCAGGAGGGCATGCATACAGATATGGTAAAACCCAAGGGGAAAGCTACTCTTGTCACACAGTACTCAAGTGGGTCTATGATGCTATGTAAGGTCATACAGTATATGCTTCCATTTATATGACTGGCAAGTGAAGACAATCAAAGCTTTTGTCTAACATACGAGCATATGGCTCTTTACTGGAGGCAGTGTGTTTGTGAGTGTGTTGGAAATGAGCCTGGAGCTCAGTCATCTTTACCTGGGAAAAGAAAGTAGAGTGGAGGTTGTAATCACATTGGGGATGATAATCATAATTTTGGCCAACGGTGTCCTGCAAGGCTGGGTGGCAGATTCTGTATAGTGGGTGCCAACAGTATCAAGGACTGTAGTTATTAAGCAGCTGGTCTCTAGACACTACTTTCCACACAATTAAAATGCACATCAATACAATTAGAGACCGTTTAAAAGTGCAATGCTGTCTTGGGGGTGTTCATAATAACAGGCGATAAAGGGAAACAAGTTTTTGTTTTTTCTTTGTCTTCATAGTTTTTTTTTTTTCTGAGATGGGGTTTGGACTCAGTGTTGCAGAACTGATGAGAGTCCTGGCAGTTGTGTTGTTGCATAATCCTGCCAACATACTGGACTATAGATGGTCAGTGAGCTGAAAAGGAGGATGTATTTACCTCTGAGATCCCTGCATGACCTCAAGCATATCTCTATCTATCACTTCACTGTGTATCTTGGCTATAATGCGGCTGCTGTATACAAATCTTCCTCACTGCTCTGAGGTCTGGCATTGATCCAGGTAAGCAGCTCCCTAGTTTAAATTCCTGTAAGTCCTGCTTAACTTATTGTAGCACTCTGTAAAAACCTATGAAGGAAAAACTAACATTTTCATTCTAAATTTGTGACTGTGTGATGTTGCAATAAACAACTCAACAGCTTTTGTTGTATGGTGTTGCTGGCAGGCGACACACAGGACAGAGTCGGACTGCTGCTACTGGCTGTCTTCATGTTTTCATTCAACGTGCTGGTGAGTTTTCTTATCTGTGGTTATTGCTGACTCATCACATGACAGTGTGCAGTCACTATTTAGTTTATGTCAACACTGCCTGTGGTAGGTTTTCATCATGTTTTGCAAAAACTAGTATTGGTTTTCTTAAATTTAAAGTAGTTAAAATGTCTTTTAATTCAATGTTTTCATATCAAATAACCATATGTAATGTAAAACATGTAACTTGCAGTGACAGATCCAAAGAGACACAAGCAATTTATACAACTCTTCTTAGCTCTACATTGGTTTTTAGCATCTTTGAGCTCCTTGTTTTGGTTTTTCTCTTTTCTGCAACTACTTTGATAAGTCAAGTTTTTTAACTTTTGCGACTGAACAGATGATAGTTTAGTCAGAGATTTGGTTGTGCTATGCTAATAGTAACTAATGTAGCTTCAGGTGTCAGCTCACTTCTTTTTTAACTCGCCACCTCCAGTTTTTTTTTTTTCATCCTCAAACTTGTTCTCAGCCCCAACCAACTTTGACTCAAGTGACATCTGAAACTACAAAAGGCTATAAACAAAGTAGTACAGTAGTAGTCTACTCCCTGAGATCAGATTAGTGACAAGTCAAAATGTTTCTTTGACCACACATGACCAGCCAAAACATAGATCTTAACAACATCTGAACAGATTGCCCTGTGATTTTCTATTGACATTCATGTTCCTCAGAAGATGATGTTTTTAGTTACACCTTTATGTCTCCTCTCACTAAAAGGCCAGAATTTTCATTAAATAATGAGCAAAATGTCAATAAATAAAGTCAGTTTTATCTTATAGCACCACCTACACCCTATTGACCACTTCCACCTATAGTAAATGGGGTGGTAGTGGAGCCCCAGACTGTTACTGTTATCATAGTGCTAACATTTGCAACAGGCTTACTGCAAATAATAAAAAATCATCTGCCTTGGATTTTGATGTATTGTCCTTCAGTCTGGTCCACCCTCATCAGAAAATACCTTTCTGCAAAGCCACACAATCCTGTTACTGCTCAGGAAAGTGAAGATTAATGCCAGTTGATTTTGAGATATTTTTAATGTCACCTGTCAGGTGAAAGCCTTGTATATCCAAAATGTCAACTTTTCAGAAACAAAGTAAAGAGCCACAGTTTTAGTTTGACCTTTTCTGAGTTTATCCAGTGGAGAGTTTTCAGACACGTCAAGCACCATGTCCTCCTTCAGCCGCAGATGAAACACCCAAAATTCAAGGTTTTTACAGAAACGCCCGAGCACTGGAATGTTTGTCTTTTATCTGATCAAATTGTTCACAGTGTTATGAAAACAGCTGATCCATGTCTGTCTATTCCAACTGATGCTGGACTCAGCCCGTGTTCAGTTGTTATCTGCTGCTCAGGATAAAGCCAGACAATCAAGACCTGACCTTTCCACTATTATTTGACTCCCATTTGACATGCTGCATTCGTGTCACATGGGGAAATGATTAATTTTGCTGGAAAATACATGCCGCTTCAGGTTTCAGATAGTAAATAGTCAGAGCTTTGATCCATATTTGTCTAGGTAACTAAATTCTGATACTGTTAACAAGGAAATGTCAGTAGCTAATGAAATAATCATGCTAAATAAACAAACAACTTCCATTATTTAACATAGTTTGTATCATTCACAAGCCTATAACTTCCCAAATAACTTCCTGTTAGATTTTAAGTTGTGCTGATGTCACATCTTGTTAGATGCACTTAAACTAGCTTCAACTAATTTCAGACTCTCAATGAGGGCTTCTACCATCTGTCCTCATTAAGAATTAAACATGTTTGTGTGGTTTACTATCCACAGAGATGATAAGATACTGTAAATTAGTATCCACTGCAGCAATTATTTGAGTTTGAATCTCTCAGATTTTTGAACTAAGTGTTGTTTTTTATTATTCAACTTTAAGCTGTCTATTTCTTATTCATGATATCCACCAATGTTCTCTTCTAATGTCACTTTTCCTCCTTTTTTTTCTGTCATTCCTCTAAAAGTGACCAAGTCGACACTTCCAGTTACTTCTCATCTGAAGTCTGTCAAGCTGGTGACATTAAAGAGCAACTTAAAGGTGGGTTAGCGATTCTGATATAATATATTATCCTCAAAGTCCGATAGCTGTCTGTTATTTGTGTGTCAGAATAAAAATCCTGTGTGTTCCTACATAGCCTTGGCTGTGTAAATGAGAACTAAACTAAAGTGGCCTGGATCAAATACCACAGCACTGTTCCAGCCGATCAGCAACAGTGCGCTCGTGCTCAGGGACAGGACGAGGCAAAGAAGACGAGAAGAGGAGAGATGGAGGAAAGGGGCAGTGGGATCGAGGGCTACATGCAAACAGATAATAATGCTAATTGATAACAGATAATAGTGCTAACTGGAAGACTACCATGTTGAGGGAGAAGAGTTGTGTTAACACTGGAGAGGCAGCCGTGAAGGGACCTCCGATCTGCATGGAAACAGATGTGGAGGTTGCTTTGTTTCTGCTTGTCGGGTTTGTAATATTAGTTTTGTTATGTTTCACAGAGCCAATTGGTCATTAGGGCTATTGTTTTATACCCTTTGCTAATGCTTTGATAGCTAACCCCAAGTGGTTAGTTAGCAAGCTAGTACTTGTTTCTCATTTGCGTTTGTGTCCAGCGGTGTTAAATTCCTTGCCCATGGACATTAATGTAGTTTGCCAAGATAAGCTGTTGGTGTGATGTTAGCTTTACTAGCAGGAGATTTGTGAGTGTTGCTGTCTGCAGCTGGTGTGCTGGCCATTGGAAACCCTCATGCTCTCTGCATGTTAGCTAGCCTAGCAACTGTAGCCACAGTTTGCTGTCTTGTTGTTTGCTCTATATGCTATCTGCACAATGTGCAAAGGGTTTTATAGCCACAGAGACATAAAAAGTTTGCTAGCACAGTAGATTTATTTGGTTGGATGCATAATTTGAAATGCTATGGCAGGTAATATTACTTAGCTACAAACCTAAAGACCTTTTTTTCTGTTGCTGTAGTTTTGTAAAGACAATCTAACTAATTCTAACTAACTCTGGCTATTTTTTACTCTGTTGTGTTTGTGTTCATGTCGTTTGTTTGAGAATGTTTAATAGCAGGTGTATAAGGTTTGTTTTTCTTCAGCTATGAGACAGCATTCATTTCCATATATTTCTGTATAGGATGCTTTGGTTTCTGCCTTTGTGTTGTTGCCTTGGCAATCTGTGGATTTGGAGGGGCGAAGCTTCTGAAGGAACACTAAAGGGAGGGGTATATTTTTTTTGTTGTTTAGTTCAAGTGTTAACAGTCTTTCTCCAGAATCACTTACCCCACCTTTAAGGATGAAAATCAGTGTTTTGCTGCTCTCTCTGTAGCTGAACGTTGCTGGACTTTTTCACCTCTGATGGTTGTGTTTAGGTTTGGTCACATGTTTTCTCTTTTGTACCTGTGACCACATCCAACGGCGATATCATGGGGTCTTGAAGTACACCTGTGCATCACTGCAGCAAGGTGACAGGTCAAACCACTGGAAGTCAGCAACAACACAATTTTCACGGGGTCTTTAAGCCTGCAGTGATCTCGGGCTTGTGTGGAAAAGGCTACTAAAAACAGAAATGCACTTTATTTCTCTGTTAACACTATCCATTTTACCTTGAAAAATATTGCTCTCCTGTAATGATTATGAAACACCATATGATCAGAGCTGATAGAGAGTCCGATTGGATCCGAGATCTCCAGGCAATACAATGGAGGCCAACCTGAACCTATTTAATGTAATTTGGACCCAGTCTGACTCAATTTCAGGACTTGGTTAGTAGAACTGTAGATGTATTAAGGAGAATTGGATACTGCATTCATTCCTATGAAAGCTCCTCACTTGGCACATACAGTGTTTCTCAAGCTTCTGTGGGCCTCTATGTGTTTGGGCCTATAGAGCCATGAATACCTGAGTCCTTCTCTGGCCCAGCTGGTTGAGAGCATGTGTGTTAATAACTTCCTTTGGTCGAGCCAGCTGTCTTAGGCTCTCCAAATCTTAGTGGATCAAATTATGACCATACAAAGTGAAGCTCAGAGAAAATGTATTATCTGTTTTACAGCCAGACAAAATACCAGCTGGGGCAGTGTGTGTCATTGTGTGCTGCACAATGCCACTTTTGTATGTTGTTTTGTTTTCTAATACTGTAAAAATTACTCAGATGTATTGCTCACAAAGTAAATGTGTTTCAAATGTTTAAAGACAGCAGATCAGGAGCAACAGATGTCTGCTGAAAATGAAATGAGCTTCAACACAGATGCACTTGACGTCACGTTGCTGTATTTGACCATTAGCCTATTATTCCCAAATGAAACGAAGGCAGGATTGTGAGACACGACGCCTTTACAAAGCTCAGCAGTAAATGCTGCTCCCACAGCTCCCAGCATCTTCACTTCCCCACACACACACACACACACATACACATACACACATACTCACAGATCAAACCTACACATAATCACTGCACTACAGAGTGCCAAAATGCACAAGCCACTTAGTGAGCGTTGGCTTTCCCTGCAGTAAAAAAAAAAAAAAAAAGCTTTATTTATTCCACATTGGATCAGCTCATACAGCAGCACCTTGTTTGTCATTAAACAGTGATCATCAAAAAGCTTTTATTTTCTCCCTTTGTGTTCTTTGGCAACAGCGCTGCAAGCAGTGAGCCAGGAAACTGGGTCAGTGGCTTTTCACGTATTATGAGCTTGACCGTCTCTTCATTAAGGAAGAAATACATTAAAAAAAAAAAAGGGAGAAAGAAAACAATAGCAAGCGACCCATTTTCTGAAAGAGCCTCTGCAGTGATTGCAGGTGTGTGAGCACAGGGAGGGAGATAGAGAGGGAGAGAGCACTGGTGTGTGTGCAGTGTAAAAGCAGGGAGACAGAAGCAGAGAAGTTTGTGTTTAACTGTGTAGCCTCATGTGCAGAGAGATGGAGGGAGGGGAAGAAAGAGTGGGTGTTCATGCCCTCCCTCCCTATAAGAGTCTAGCCAGTCAGGGTTATATCAAGTGTTGTAATTCTTTCTGCATCATTCCTCCCTTAGGCCATCTCTTAATTCCCCACTCTAATCAAAGACACAGTTAATTTCTCCTTTTTGAACAGCAGATCACACCTCCAACACACTGCAAGGCTTCTGTCTTTTCTTTCTTTCTTTCTTTCTTTCTTTCTTTCTTTCTTTCTTTCTTTCTTTCCTACTTTCTTTCAGTAACCCAATCGATAAATAACCAGAAAGAATCAAATTCCGTTGAAAATATGTCAAAATCACCACAGCAGTCAAATATGTTCCTTGAGCCTGGGAGAGGTAAAATTTTTAAAAATTTAAATTTAAAAAGACAAATTTTACCCTTCGTTCTGGACGGCATTTTAACCAGTGGGAAATTACAGGATGTGGTCTGTAACAGAAGAAATAGACAAGGTGTTTGACTCCACTGTGTACAATGTATTAGCAATGCAAAAAGCACAGCACTGGCACAATCCTCGGTACTAATGTACGCAGGTCGATGTGGGCACTGACATGAAACTTACCTCCTGGAACCGAACCATCAACTGATGCTAATGCTTCTTGGAAAATAGACTGCTCCCCCTAATGCTTTCTATTCAAGGGCAATAACTGAAGGTCAAGCTGAAGTTGAATTCAGATGGATGACAGTGACCCAGGAACCAAGGTAAACAATACCCAGTTGACAGTATCTCTGTGAGAACTTCATCTCCCCTTGGGAACTGCATTGCCCAAAGGTTCCCCAGTGTATCCACTGCCCATGTTCACTGTGCTGGTGTGGCGGTAGGTATTATCCAGCCACCACTTTGATCCACAATGAACTGTCTTGACCACAAAGTGGATTTACTAATGGCATATTGACATGAACTCCCAGTGGTGCTGCACTAAGTGAATCTATTTTTTGTCTGTTCTCCATGAGACCAGTATTCTACAGTTCTGCAAATTCTGAAACACAAGTAGTTTTTGTCTTTAGTTCACTTCAAGCAGTGGTCAGCAGTGAGTGGCTGCTCCTTCAAAGGTCAGCACAGCTCAGGTCAAAGTTCGAAACGTTTGAACTTTCGGTGCTTCATCACTCTGCCTTTGGAGTTAAGATAAGATGAACTTATTCATCCCAATAAATCTGGATCTTTACAGCAGCTCCAGGACATAGACAAGGGTAGGTATTAGAGTCAGAGAAAAAAAAAACTATTCACATCAAGAAAACAATATTTACATCAGTGTATTTACATGAGGTGTTACTATTGCACAGTTTAGTCAGAATAATATTGCACATTGTTTACATAAAGTGCAGTGTTGCACATGTGTTGACCATTTGTGAGCAATACTGTCGCACTGTGTTACAAAGAAATATTGCACGTATTACAGTCCACAGGTGTTTGTGGAGTCCCTGGTGGGTTGTTTGGAGCAGTGTTGGTTGTACAGTCTGACAGCAGCAGGAAGTAAAGACTTGGAATATTGCCTCTTTAAAAAAAACTACAGGTGGAGCAGCCAGTTGCTGAAGGAGTCTCATGCAGGCCTTATAGATGGACACTTGGTTTTTCTGGTGCGCCACCCCTACTGTATCCAGGGGACATCCCAGGACTGCCTCCTTTACCAGTTAATTCAGTCTCTTCCCATCCGCAGACCACTCCATAACAAATGGATGACACCACCAAAATCATGGGTGGTGGGTGGTGATCCACCCACAGAAAAGCCATCCTCTCTTTTAGGAATGAGGGTTGTATGGTGTTGAACGCAATGGAGAAGTTGGACAACATGATCCTCACAGTACATCCAGGCTTTTCCAGGTGGGAAAGGGATCAGTGGAGAAGGTGGATTACAGCGTCATCCATGCCGATGCCTGCAGTAGATCTATGTACAGGTGCACCACAGATTGGTGATAGGAGACCAGGACCAGCCTCTCCAGGGCCTTCATCGGGTGAGAAGTCAGTGCTGGCCCGTAGCTGTGCAGTTCCTTTGGGTGGTTTCTTTGGAACTGGTACAATACAGGCAGTCTTTCACAAGACCAGCACTCTCTCCAGTTTCAGGCTCAAGTTAAATGTGTACTGAAAAATACCCCAAAAAGCTGGGCCACACAGGTCTTGAGAATCCTAGAGCTGATGCTACTGGACCTGTTGTCTTCCTCACCTTCATCCATTTCACTTCTTTCCTCACCTGATCTGTTGTGAGCCACAGCACTCCACACATGTTGTTCTATCAAAGCTAATCCACCAGTCCTGATCCTCCACTTCCTGTAGCAGGTTTTAGTCTCCACAAGAAATCTCAGTACCGAGCTGGAGCTGATGTAAACAGCTGCCACTCGTGCTGCGACATCTCTTACAAAACATTACTGTCTGGTTAATAAACAAATTAACCTTCAGAATTTTGTGGTATCTGACTTGCTTCTACGTCAAATCACAGCTAAATCAAAATGTCTCTAATTGGCTTTGAATCGCAGTTTATCATTTAATTAGAAATTAATCTTGGTCATTTTCTGTGGGATCTTGGACCAGACACATATTGAATAGAAAGACTTGTTTGGTTCTCTCTGTATGAAATCAAATTGACTATTTCCACTAACAGAGTGCAATTTGAGCACCATAATCTCCAGTATTATTCATGTCAGTAAATGTAATCAGACTATTTTAATCCCATTAAATGTCAGCAGTTATTCTGTCTCTGCGCCCAGCAAACAAAAACAACATAATTGAGAAAGTGTGTAAGCAAGCGAGGGCTGTCAGAGTGTTTCAGGTATTCATACATCGTCTCATTATTCCATCAAGTGGGTTTTTGATAGTCTGACCTTTTCAGTGCATTAAAAAATGGGATAAAGCCTCCGGCTAGACTTAAGAGACGTAGTGTGTGTGCGTTTGGTGCTTGTGTATGTGTGTCCACTCTGTGTGTGTGTGTGTGTGTGTATTAGGTGGCAGGGTTTGGTCAAGCCTTGTTTTTGTTTATTCATGTCCCTTGGTCACTACTTTGGCTGAGTCACTGTCAGCCCTGGTTATTCTTATTTTGTGCAGACTTGGGTTGAAGTTTTGTCCTTGTGCATCATAGGGGAGCTATTCATTAAGAGGAAGGGTGAAGGCTTGGAAACACTTTGTTCCAAAAACAGAGCCTCTGTGTTTTATCAGCGTGAGGCCATCCCAGTGCATGGGTGCATCCTGCTCACATGTCGTCGCTTTTCTTTTCCTCTGCGTTATCTCTTTTTCCTATTGAATTAGTAATATCACAGACAGATTAATAAAAACATGATAAATTATTAAGCTCTCATTACAGGCATTGGATCACTACAAAATCAGTTTTATTATTGCAAGCAGTGAACCTGTGACATTTATAAAAAATGAAAGGTTTAGAGCTGATTGTTCATTCAGTTTGAGTCGAACAGAGGCTGTTCACTGGTAGAATGCAAGTGCGCAAACAGTTTAAATCAATATTTCTTCTTGTAATGGGACAGTTGGCTCCTATACGGTGTTACACTGAATGCTCGGGTCCTTCTGTTTATCAGAGTAATGCTGTCTGACTGTTCCTGCTCTTTTTCAGCAAAACACACCAAACAATTTCAGGCTTGCATCGCTGCAATGTATCCAGATTTAGGAAGCTTACTTTAGGATTGATGTATCTGCAGATCATTTATGATGGAGATGATTCCTTTCTAAGCAGAGTACAGGCTAGAAAATTAGTTTTGAAAACATTTGGCACAGTAATTGTTGAGACATTGGTATTATGTTCAGTCTTTTGCCACAGTGCAGTGAAGTCTTACTGTGTGAAAAATGTAAAACACTGAAACAAGAAGCTTCCGTATCCTCTCATTTTTAGCTCTAATATCTAGAATGTTGTGAGATGATGTCCCACTGAAGTGAAGTATTTACAAGAAAAAAACATGGGATGAAAGCTAATCTTTTTAAGACAGAGGAAGAACAGATCATTTATCACTGCCGTCCAACAACTTCAGACAACTAAACAACAAGTCCTTCAACCCGAACAACCACATCAGTCTTTTTTTCAACCCTCTGATACGACCCATAGCAGTGTTTCCTGAAATAGTGCCCGTATGGCAGCCAGCCTACCAGATCTATGTCGCCATGGTTACAGTAATAACAATGTGGTTAACTTTATTGAATGGTCATGGACAAAAGAAACAACATAAACTGCTACTTTCACATGGGAATCGAACACAGGAAGACCATCTCCTACCAAAACTACTAACTAAGTTAAGGTCAGGGAAAGGTCATGGTAATGGGTTTAAAGCATAGAAGAAAGTAATGGCCATAACTGTTTGATTCTTATAAGAATCTGAATAATCTGTTAAATTTAATTACAATTGAATTCTTAATGTTTGAATTTATACATCACTTAATTTATGTCCCTTACCTTGAAAACCATCTGTCTGAATTAATCTGATTTTACATCTCTGTGAATTCCCATTTGGGAAATGTTAAGTCATCAATTTCAAGCTGTGAATTCAGGCTTGATTGTCTGTCTTTAGAGTCCTGGGTGCTCAGATCTGAATTTTATATCTTGAATTTTTAGGATCTGAATTTGAACAAACCAATTTAAACAACTGGATCTGCATAGCTGAAATTGTGAACATACAAAATATGCATCTTGAAATTACTTTAAAAATATTGGATTATTTGAAATTGACTATTAAATATTAAAAAGAGAGAGAAAAAAAAAGAGACGGGAGGGAATTTAAACCAAAGGAATTCAGACAATTAAGATAGTTTTCAAAGTTGCAATTTCACAGTTAGTGTTCACTTGCTCATTAAAGTCTTTATGGATAGCCTATTATTTGCTTCCATATAATAGACGCTAACATTGATTGGAAGGAAACAATGTGTATACCACTGTCTTTGGTATCTATATCAGAAATACAGGCTTTAGACAACGAAAATCATGCCACTTAGATCGGAGTTTGAACAAATAGCCAATTTATTTATTCATTTACTAATTATTATTATTATTTTTTGGAATAGTCTTGTTAACTTATGGTATTTTCTTTATTTAGAACTGTCCATTCACCTACTAACAGTCTATGAAATCAAAAATACTAAGTTTCACCTTTTAAAGCTGGTGTGGGTAATCCTGGAGATACTAGCATGAGTCTTTAAAACTATCCAACCAAAAAATCCCACTGGAGTCAACGAGAGAGAGAGAGAGTGTGTTGTGGAGGAGCATAGCCCTACATGGGTGACCAATGACCAAATAGATATACCACACACACACACACACACACACACACACACACACACACACATATATAAGATACTATAACAAATACTATAAAAAATGACATTCTGTGCTTTGCCCTAATTGATGAATATTACCATGCTAAGCTACGTATCTTGACTACATCATCAGAGAGCTGCTGGCCTGGCTGCAGCCTCTGATTCCTGCTGTGTGGTGAGGTTCCATAATGATCATGATTATGAAATCTGGTCACATCTCATGGTTATGGTTTTATCAGTTAGCTGAGAAGAACTAACAGCAGCAGCAGACACAGAAACTGCTGCAGCCCTACACAAGAATCCTTCTTCAGCTCTGTGGACAGCTGACGTTTCGGAGAGATAAGGTTTTCATCCCACTGCAGACTCTTAACTGATAGATGAGGGAGGGAAAGATAAGTGTAAACTCTGCAACAAAAGAGTTTTGTTGGGCCTGTAGCTGTCTCTCTGTCTGACACTTCAATTTATAATCACTCTGGGGAGAACTTTTGTCTGCTCATCCTTGTTGTACAGGAATAACAGAGGGTTTTTTTTATGTAAACTTGGACCACCCATGTGCCAAAAGGCCCTAGTGAAGACTTTGTATGAAGATTTGTTCTCTAACACCTTATGTGTGTCTGCTGTTTATATGGACTTGTTATCAGATTATTGGGTGCTACAACTCTATTACACAACTTTTCAGATTAGATAGAGGCACCTGTGTACGCTACAGGACACAGGCCTTTTATACCTGCTGGGAAATGACTGTATAGTGGTCTCTTTTAATCTGATCATCTCTAAGTTTGATATTTACTATAACGTGTGTGTAGCTCGACTTCTCTATCACATTTGCGTTTCTGTGCAGAATCTGAATATTAAAGTGGTGATAAATTGAGTTAAACATTCACTAGTGTATAGATTTCATCTCTTTTCTCTCTCGCTCTCTCTCTCTCTTTCTCTCTCACACACACACACACACACACACTTCACATCCATCACATAATCTCAGACTCACATGCACACCCCATCTTTTCTTTCCTTGTTGTCTTTCCATTTCTGTCACTTCACTGGTAAAACTATTTTGCCAGAGCAATACAGCTCCATAAAGACTTCCTATGTATCCATGTAACAAAATGAATTGAGTCTGGCCCCGTGCGTCTTGATGGTTCATTTTCCCTCAGGCTGTTTATCTGCCGTTACGACATGGCGTTTCCTCCACCTGCAGCTAAGTCTTAATATGAGTCAGCCTCCCATCTTCTCCCTCTTCATCTTCTGTTCCTGCTCTGCAGCCGTTTGCAGTGATCTGCAACCTTTTTTTAGCTTCAGTGCGACGATCCTCTGTGGTTACCATGGCCACCAGCAGAATCCAGGAGGACAATCCTTGCTGGTGTTTTCTCCTCACCTTTACCAGTGTTTGCCTCTCACCTCCACAGTGTGCTACAGCCACTATTAACCGCCGGGTCACCGAGTGGGCCCGCACATGAAAAAGAAATTGACGTGTGGTTTGAAAAAGGGGAGATTGGAAAAGTTCTTTGAGATGAATTTAATTCTGAAAGTAAAGCTTTTAAAGTGTAACTACGTAATAACACACATTTCTTTCATAGAGAAAATGAAGTGGTGGCTTGCAGAATGTATTTTTGTCACAATCCAAAGGTCAGACAAAAGCCTCAATATTAGATTCTTCTGCAAAACTCAGATTTCATTCAGGAAAAGTTCAGGTGCAAGTTTTCTTGGAAAAAAAAAAGAGAAAAGTTCAGTTTGCGTGTATTTCTCATCAAAACACAGTGTGTGGATCCTTTAAGTCCAACAGACAATTTTCCTTCCTAATAAAACACTTGCATACACGTGTATTGTTTACATCTAAGTTTGCTAGGTGGCAGTTTTCGTCATTCACCTGCGTGTATATCCTCATGATGCAAAACAAAACGTGGACCCACTTATAAAAACGTTGCTCCACTGTGCTTGTAGTTGAATGACCAAATACTTTCTACAGGTATTTTTGCGAGTTCGATACACATCATCTCCACATTGCTTTGTGTCGCCTGTGGAAACAGCCGCACACCTGCCCTTTTGAGTCTGACAATGACAAAAGCTTTCATCTTATCCTGCCTACTCACCTTTTTTATGTTACCAAACTGTCATCCATATAAATAAAGACATTCCAAACTTAATGGTGTTGCAAACTCACTTTGAGTACTGCGTGACAAACTTTAGACAGACTAAATCATGTTTCCCCCTCCCCTTACAAATCTATCCAAACAGACCCTCAAATTCAGAGATTAATTCTCTTTAGGTCCATCATTATGATTCACATTGTCATAGGTTTCATATTGTTATTCAATATGTTATATATGTTACAGTGGCTTAAACCACTTGACAACGCCACATCACCCTCCAGTTTACATTTTCACACTTCAAGTTCCCTCATCCTGAAGTCGACGGGTTTTACAGATGGGTTTTTGGTTAGATGAAATCAGGTTTTTGATTAACACAAGGTCAAGACATTTTTAACGTTTTCACCTTTTATTTTTATTCATTACATAAAAGATGTAAAGTAAAGACCCTACTCCTGATTTTTTAAAGCTTTCACATGTCTTAAATGAAACTAGACAGGTGGTCCAGGACATTAAAGGAGCTATATGTAAGTTTTACTACAGTTATATAGCCTATATAGAATTAGCATTAATAGCTGTTTAGTTACCAAGAACTTCAGCCATTGTTGACACAAAGTTAGATTACGCTGTCTGAGCAGAGCTACTTCTTCAGGGTAGACTGGACTATACAGTGACTCATATCAGAAAGTGAAGAGACATCGGTCCAGGCCATGGCTAGCTGGTTAGCATGCTAACTTTAGTACAAGAAAAGACTTGATAGAGAAAAGAATTAACATTGTCGATGCTTTCCACCTCTGGAGACAGCTCAGGGTGAGTAAACTTGCAACATTTCCTCTAGACTGGTAAATATACAGCTGTTAACGCTAACATTGGCTATGAAAACGGAAACTGAAAACTAATCTATTCGCTAATTCCCCTCCACCCACTAGTTTTTTGTTGAGGGAACCAAGATGAATCTAACTTCTGGGTTGGCCACCAACAATACATAATTCCTGCAGCACTCCACTGAGCCAGCAGCAGTTTGTCATAGTCATCTTTGCTTTAATAACCACTATTTCTTAATCATGAAAACTCAGATTTTTATTTTTTGCCATAGATTTTCAGTACATGATCACCAGACCATGTTCCTACCTCAGAAATAAGAATAAATGGATAAATAATGAAGAAAATTTGAATCCACACCTCCTGAGAGACTGGAGCCTGAATGCAGCACCTTAGACCAGTCAACCACAATATCCATCAGTCAGGAGTTTTCATTGTTGCAGTATCAGTAAGTACCAAATTATTTAACATGCAGCCATGATGGAGTCTGTGTTTCTGATCACAGTACATGCGGTAAATATGCAAATATGTAAAATAATACATCAGCTTGCCACATACTTACATACTTACCTTTCCTCTCCACCACCAAAGATTTACTCATTACTTCTTACTTCTTACTTGTCTTACTATATGGAGCACACTGTTACCTGCATTGCACTAAACATTGGCATTTGACATGAAGACTTTTAGCAAGTGAAACTAAGTTAGAAACACAGCGAATTATCTCAGTCCATTGGTAATAGATGCCTAAAATTGGCTCCACTCAGTTTGCACAGGAGAAACCTTATTTCTGCAGCCTGCGTCTGAAACCTCATTTTTTTTCTGTCAGCGGCCAGAGCTCCAGACCACAGGTGAGGACTGGAATGAAGATTGATGATTGAATTGAGAGTTTGGCTTTGTGACTCAGCTCTCTTTACCATCATGGCCTAATGCAGACCTGCTGTACCGCTGGTTGGTCTCACTTCTGCAGAGTGGCTGTTCAGCAGCCATCTTTATCCTTGTTGTTTAGGAATTTACCTCAGGCAAAGCCATGAGGACAGCACACAGAGGGCAGCAGCAGATAAGGATGTGTTGGACCAGTGCAGGACACAGGCTGCTACTGAGAACAGTGGGATTTAGTATCGTGTCACACAGTAAATCAAGTCTTGCCAGGTAAAGACATATCCTTTAAAAGGCAAAACAAGCTGCTGTGATGACCTGGGGTATGTTGAGGCTATGTTGAACTAACACACCTCACATTGAGTTAAATGATTAACCGTAATGTATCTGAAGGCTGAACATCACAGGATCATTGGCTGGGTGGCAGTTGGTGTCTGAAATGGACGGAGGGACGGACATACTAGTGAGCCCGAACAGGACAGTGGGCGTGTCTCATCTTCTTATGGAAGGAGGAAGGAGGAAGGAGGGAAAGTGAAATAAAAGAGTGAGTCAAACTGATGTGATTTTCTTTTTAAACTAGACTTTATAAAACAGCCTGCCCAGTGTAACTGCTGACATTAACATGAAGCAGATATATTGTGTACTAATATATTACTAATAATATTACTAATAACTAATATATACCAGAAGTAACTGCTGTTTGTCCACCAGAGACACCAATCGAAACCAAGGGTTCCTTGTAGAAAAATGTAAAGTGATCATATAAAAATACATTATAATGTCATTATATTGCATCAGAATTATCATTCATTGCCAATGGTATCTGTCTCCAAAGTCCAGTATCTGCATTAATGCTGACTTCCTTTTGATTGAACCTCTATATATAATTTATAAAAACAGGTCTGTGGTTACTCTCCTTGATGTTATTGAAGCCACCACGTGTTAAAAAATTTAAAATTTGAAACACCTCCCAGTGGTGGCATTAACAGGATTAAAAGCTGTCAGTCACAGCTGTGCTTTGAGCTAAATGTGATTCTGACTTGATGATGGCGTGAGATGAGAAGTGAAGGGGTTCATCCTGACAGGGGCGGGAGTGTCTTCACTAAATTCTGAGAGAGATTTTTTCCACCACGTTGTCCTAACAGCCTTTATCTGCGAACATTGTTTGCTCCATCCATACTCCTCCTCCTTTGCGATTAACTGTCCTACGTTCTTCTGCACAGCAACACCTGCTACAGCCCCCGAACACCATCTCTCTTTATGTGATGCTAGTCTGCATCCGACATCAACAAAGTCACACCAGCTTTGAAATGGTCACATTATTCACGTATTTGATGGGCCGAGGCTTGTTATCAGTTTGGGAATCATTACAATCTCACCTGGTTTTATTGCTGTCAGTCACATAATGTGTCACCCTAATGTAAAGTTTGTCCCTCCTCTATCAGCTCAGCTAAGCTTCACACATAGATTCATTGTTCACACACGGTTTGAGTGTTAACATCAGCAGCAGCATAATTGATCCTTGTATCTCAGATTGCTTAAACTGCAAGTCAGAATCACTGAGTGCAATCTCACACTTTTAATAAGAAGACAACTTTCTTCTCTTTTCTCTGATAGTGTCTCTGAAACCCGTCGCGCTGTTCGCTCCCTCGAGCTACAAACATTGCCTTTATAATATTGTCAGTCACCTTTTAAACCCACCAGCTTTCAGTGGTTTCACCTGAGCTTTCAGCCTGACACAAACTGACGGTATTCGTTTCTACATTTCCGCTGCTGTTTCCTCCACAGACCATCTCCTGCCCCAAACATCCCATTTCCAGCCATTTGACCCGTCATTCCTGCTGACAAACCAGTAGACATTGCACTCCATGTGAACCCTCCCTCTAGTCCAGTAGACGTTTGGTATATCGGCACCCTCAGTCAGCTCAGCATAGTGAACACTTCCCTTTCCACAGGCTGTGTCCCTGACTTCAGTGCTGCCTGTGTCCAGCCTCCATCCCTCTGTCTGCAATAACTTCAATAACTTCCAGGCTCCTGTTTACTGACACAATCTTAGAAAAGTCAGTTTCACAACAGCTTCTGGAATCCCTGTCTGACAACAGTGTTTATGAAAAATGTCAGTGAGGTTTTCTGGAAAAAAAATAAAATAAAACAATCACAGGACAGAAAATACCCAAACTCTACTTGTATTTTACCAGACTTATTCATTTCAGTTCGATTCATGAGCTTTATCTGTCCCCAGGGTGCAATTTAAAGGGCACATAGAGTAGACCTTAAAACATACACAAAATACACACAAAAAGAACACACAACCAGTGCAAGACAAACTGTACACTTTAAGAAAGATGTAAAGAAAATGGTAGACATGAAAAAAAAACAGTCAAAAAATCTGTGCAAAAAAAGTAAATTAAAAAAAATCAATAACAGTAGAAAACAAAACCTATAACGAGAATGACAATAACACAGGAGAATGACTTTACTAGTGCAAAGAAATAACTGTATGTTGTACTTTTTGACACAGTGGATCCTGATAGTACTCAGATTTCTCTCCCACCTCTCATCTGTCCCGTCTGGTTAGCAGATGTAAAAGACTGAATGGCCACACATTTTAAGTCAAACTCTGAAAGGACAGAGGTCCTTGTCTTTGGCCAAGAAAATCCTCATGTGCAGATTAAGTGATCTCTTGGTGCCATTGCTAAATTTAGTTGCATTCTTTCTTTCAGTTTTTGCATATCATATCAGTGAGCAAGAAATATTTCCTGCACAGCTGGTGCAAGCAGCAGAGACAGAGCTAATAGATCATTGCCCTATTTACAACAAAGGGAAACAAAGGCTTACAGGATGGTGAAGCTGGCAAGGTTGAAAACTGGAGAGAACAGTCCAAAAAAAAAAAAAAAAAAAACACAACAAAACAAGAACACTAGAATCACCGACTTCCATTTGTATGCCTCTGCTACTCAGACAAGTTTCAGATTACATCCATTTATCCAGAGTCATATAAAATATGAACCAGTTATATGACATTTTGTCATAATTGCTACGTGAAGTCTTGAGTAATGGCTCAAGAGTGTTTTGTGAGGTCACCGTGACGTTGACCTTTCACCACCAAAATGTAATCAGTTCGTTCTTGAGTCCAAGTGAATGTCTGTGCCGAATTTGAAGAAATTCTGACGAAGTGTTACTGAGATATAACATCCACGACAATGGGAGGGATGGATGGACATACGTAAGGACGGACAACCTGAAAACAATATGGTACCGGATCTGTCTGTCGCCATTGTGGAGGCATTAAAAAAAAAAAAAAAATCAAAGGCAGGAATCCAAAATACAGCAAACAGGCCAAAGGATCAAAAATCAGGTGAGACAGGCAAATCCAGAAGAACCAGGACATGACGCAGAGTGAGAACCACAACAGGGCTCAAAAGCACGACTCAGTGTCTTCACTGGAAAAGGTTTGGTACACAGGTGAGCAATATGTACAAGGCAGCTGATCCAATGTTAATAACTGAGCTGAGGTCATACACAAAGAAATCACCTGCTCTAGGAAAAAGTCTGGAACGCTTCACACAGGGGCCAAAGACCAAGTGGCGCCGAGGAGAGCGGAGACAATGAGACACAGGTGCAACACATTAGGACGGGGCACACAACCACAGTGGTGGGAAACACACAAGGGCAGGAAGTGAATCTGAAACGAGAGGAAGAGTTAGTGATATCAAAATAAAACAGGAAGTGTATAAAAATGACAAGACAAAACCAAACATGAAAACATGACCCAAGGGAGGAGAGCTGGACGTGGCAGACTGTAACTCAACATCATGTTCTGGAGACTGAACATCTACAGATACACAGAGACGAACTGGCTAACACAGAAAACTGATGGGAAAACACACAGGCAGGAAGTAACACAACAACAGACAGATAATGTAAGTCACTTCAAAATAGAACAGGAAATAACTACAGAGTCAAGGCGGGATGTCAGCTTTTCCAAGATTCAAACACTTCCATGTTTTAAAGCAGCAGAAATAGTTTTAATGACTTTGCCTTTTCGTGACTGGATTACTGCAGAGGCCTTTATAACCCAGAGATCACGGAACAGGCTCCAGCTAAAACCGGGAAAGAAGAGCACATTAGTCCACTGTGGGCATCACTACACTGGCCGCCAATTTGTTTTTGGATTGATTCTGAGATCTCATCGATTGCCTTTAAGACTCTTCATAGACAGGCTCCAGATTATGTTTCAGAACTGCTCACCCTCTACTGATGAAGAACACACATACACACACAGACATAGGACTGGAGAGGATCATGCTCTGGAATGACCTGGCTTAGCTCAGAAATAGCAAAAATAACTATTATCTTTCAAATCACTTTTTAAAACTCAGTTTTATTAGTTGGCATTTGAAATAACATGAATGTTTTTTGTGTGAAATCCTTTGTATGTTTCATATGCTGTATACTGTCAAGCTGTTTGTAGCATTTTGCTTTTTAATTTTTTTTTCCTACATCTCTGTTTTTTATGTGTGTAAAACACTTTGTAAGATTGGATTTAAAAGGTGCTATATAAATAATCTTTATAATCATAATTATGATTATTATGATGGATAGCTTGATGGCTTCTAACTGAAGCGTGTGCGACTCTACACATAAACAGAATCTTGAGTATTAGGCCGGCCAGCTTAGACAGCAAATGTGTGCCTATGAGAGCTGTCAGCTTGTATTATATCAGCACTTTTTGATGTCAAGCCATTCATTAGTTGTTGCTCGAGGGTCAGTGCGTTCTGATGACAAGGTCAATATCCTGAACCTGAGGAGAGGATTCAGAGGGGAGCTGGTGTATGTGTCACTGAGTGTGTCTGTGTGTGTGTGTGTGTGTGTGTGTGTGTGTGTGTGTGTGTAGGGGGGGGTTCATTACTAAAAAGATGTGAGGGCAAGTACGAGGTGATCACACTGATAGTAAGTCAAATATCCTGCAGATGTAGGACAGAAATGGAGAGAGTTGATATGTGACTGTATTAACTATAGTTTTGAATCTTCATATAGAGGCTTATATGAAAAAATACAAAACTCGCAAGTGTATTAAAGAGAACTGACATCTGACAAGATGTTACTGGACCATCATTGATTTCAGAGTCATAATTCTATACTGACAAGTAAAAGATTGTGTGTGTAGTGAGCAAAATGTGTTAAATTACACATATCAATATCACAGTATGAAATTAACTGATAATTACTTTTCACTGAATCTTTTCAGTATCTTCATGAACAGCTTCACTGCTCTTTAGAGTGGATTCTCCATCTTCCAGAAGATATGCAGCATGGGAGTGGGGGTCACTCATTAGGTGAGACATCTAGTGGCTTAATCATCGGGGTATCCTCCGCGAGTGCACATCCACAAAATGTCTGTAAAATTCAATTCAATTTTATTTGTATAGCGCCAAATCATAATATACATTATCTCAAGGCACTTTACAGGGTAAGGTTGAGACCTTACTTTGTTACAGAGAAAAACCAACTGTTCCCACAAAGAGCAAGCGCTTGGCGACAGGGGGGAGGAAAAACTCCCTTTTAACAGGAAGAAACCTCCAACAGAACCGGGCTCAGGGTGGGCGGCCGTCTGCCTTGACCGGTTGGGTTTAGGAGGAGATAAAAAAGGGGGGAAGAGGAGAGAGAGAGAGAGAGAGAGAGAGAGAGCCCAGTGCATCATGGGAATCCCCCAGCAGTCTAGCTCTATAGCAGCATAACTAAGGGATGGGTCAGGACATACCCGAGCCAGCCCTAACTATAAGCTTTACTAAACAAGACAGTTTTAAGCCTGATCTTAAAGCTAGAGAGGGGGTCTGCCTCCCGAACCCACACTGGGAGCTGGTTCCACAGGAGAGGAACCTGAGAGCTGAAGGCTCTGCCCCCGATTATACTCAAAATAGATGCTGGATACAAATAAATCTATCAAACTGCAATACAGAGAGCTGGAATCACAGCTCCCTTTAATTTTATTAGCGACTTTTTAACCCACCACAGGTCTTCCTCAGGTTACACCCACAGGAAGAACATGCGGTATATGAATAGCAAAATGACTAGTGACATCATAATCATCTAATCATATTCACGTGTCCAGATAGCTTTGTTACCAGGACAATAAAAAGGATTAACATAAACATGCACAAGCGGTTGTCTGTTCAGCAGGTTATTATCATCCATGGTTACGTTTTGTGGTTAGTCAACTTCTAGTGGTCGTAATAATGATGACAGGAGCAAAGGGAAGAGTGCAGTGACGTAGTTTATAGGGCAACAAAGTTCATGTCAGGAGGAGGTTGGGATGGATGGACGGGTCAACAAAACACAGGAATATGACCCAGGAGAGCGGTGTTCAATTCCTGTGTGAAAGTAGCAGTTTATGTTGTTTCTATTATCCATTAGCCTTGTTCTTATTATTGTAACCATGACAACAAAGACCATCTGTTGTAAAGGAAGTACTTATTTTAACCCAAATCACCATCTTTTCCTAAACCTAACCAAGCCATGACCGATATTATAGTAACCATGGAAACATGGAAACATGGAAACATGGAAAGGAAGGCATGCCACAACTAAGGTCCGGTACACACTATGTCAGGAGACACCCGTATCAGAGGGTTAAAAAAACGACCTACATGGTTGTTCAGGTTGGAGGACCGGTTGGTCAAAGGTACAAACTTCCAATCAATAGGTCATGAAAGATATAACAAAATAAATAAAATTAAATTGTCACATACCTGCATATATTCATTATATTGTTCTATTTTGTCGTCATGGGGGCAGAACTCTGAAACCAGCTTACACGTTTTATGGCTTTGTCAAGGCCTGTTAGCATTTAGCTGTTTACACATCCAACAGACACAGAGCAATATTAGCATTTACTTGGAGTCATGTTTCTGTCCACCATGAATCAAAGTGTAGTATTCACTCTCCTTTTAGCTCTGTCTGGCTCTGTAGGTGCGATTGCCTTGTTTTACACAATGTGTTGAACTCACCTTTGTGTAGGATTCAGTGGGGGTCATCATAATGCAAAAAAACAAAATTAATGAATGCACTAGAGATGTATGGTTTGTTTTGCTATGATATAACCATTTGCTAAAGATTTTCACTCACTTACTGATTTCAGCTGTTAATGGGAGTAACAGTGAATTACATTTCAATATTCACTTTCATTAACAGAAGATAAGCTGCGATGATAGAGAAGGAAGTGCCACATCAGCAGTTAGTGAAGTTTTCTCTCAGAAACATTAACAGTGGGTCAGTGCTTACTGATGAAAAGCTACAATGTTAGAAAGTGTTTGGGAGACTGCTGGTGAGGGCATGATGGAGAAAGAGAGCCGAAGTGTTTGTGTGCATAGTGCACATTTGTGCATCCATTCATCAATCACAGAGTGGACCAAGGGTTGGGGGTATTTATTTATTTATTTATAATATAATTGATTCATGCTTCAACATTGTGTTTACATAGTTAAAGGAGAATTCCAGTTTATTAAAAGTCATACAGGCGGAACGCAGCAGCCAAACATGAGATTGGTTTTTGTTATTACGTATCTTTACTTAGGGAGATCCAAACGTATGTGTGCATGCATGTGACTGCGTGTGTGCTCGCTCTTGCACTGTGTGTGTGTTTGACTCTGAAGTTGTGTGTGTGTGTGTGTGTGTGTGTGTGTGTGTGTGCGTGTGCATGCCACGGCGTCCTGATTCTGCAGCGTCATCACTGCAGCCCTCTCTGCACAGCAGAGCTCGTTTATAAAAGAACCAACCAGCCCAGATTCACCGCCTCTGTGTGTCTGCGTGTGTGTTGAGGGAGTGTGTGTGTATGTGCCTGTGTGGAGAGTGTGTGTGTTTGCCTATGCATGCTTTTGTGTGTCCAACCATCCTAGATTTACAGCAGATCTTCTCATTCATCATGAAAGATAGAGGGAAATAAGGAGAGGAGAGGAGAGAGAGAGAGAGAGAGAGAGAGAGAGAGAGAGAGAGAGAGAGAGTCTTCTCTGGTCTGAGCTGCAGGAACATGCATCAGTTTAACTGTGCTTCCAGTTTGGTCATCTTCAGCATCTTCAGTGTGAAATGCAGAGCTGACATTTGAATCCAACCCACGGACACAAATACATTCACCCATTCTCCAGGATTGTTCTGCTTTTTGAAAAACACATTGTGTCCTAACATTAGATTAAGTGATTTGTTAAAGTGTAAACCTAATGGTGTCATCAATCAGGTCATGAAGTCAAAAGTTTACAACCAGGAAGTTTCTCTCAAATAGTCGATAAAGTACCGGTGAAAAATGGCAAATTATGTACCAGGTTAATGGAAAATGTGCCCACAGAGCTTCCATTTATCTGTGAGGCCTCTGTGCAGTGATTAACAACACGTCCAGGCTGCTGACAGAACAAACAGTGGAGTTTATACGTGATTTTTTTCATTATTTACACCTTGCAGTGACATTTCCATCAAGCTGATGATGATTGCCTGACTGCTGACTGCACCACCCGGTGGAAAGCACCCGGTGGATTGTTAAATACTGAAAAATGCAATAAACTGCAGCTGTATCATCAAAAGTTGGATAAAAGAGATTATAGTAGCCTTTGGAACGAGACGCACAATCACATACTTGTCATGATGCATTTGATATTGAAATGGGGGCTGCTACAGGTGCAGACCACTGAATTGAGAGGCAGCATTTATCTGTGCATTGGCATATATTATTATTAGCTTTAAGGACACACTCTGATAATAATCAAGTCTTAACCTTGTTAACATGTCCACATGATGTATTTTATATAAAAACAAACCATAAGAACATGATAGTGGAATTTTGTTTTTGGCCTATGTCTAACATGTACAGTGCTTATATAACTGGCTCTTGACATGTGATGATGTTTGCTTTCTTACATGGCACCAGGAGTCTAGCAGACATATAAGAAGATACTTATTTATGGTAGTCAGGAGTTACTATGTATGGTAAAGTATATTGTTAGAACACGTTACAACCTATACAAGATCTGTGTTCAAGAGTTGCTCTTTGTCAATACCTCCTGAATGAATGTGAATGAATGTGACTGATTATTGAGCCGTTGATCATCGATAATAAAATGTTCAACTGAGCTTCGACCTTCCAGTATTTACTATATTATTCAAGATCTGTCAAATTCTCCAGCCTCCAATAAGTTCTTCTCATCTCCTAAGAAATCATCCTTACACAACATCAATATCAACACCTATCAACACCATGACTGAGTATTTCCACCTTGGAACTGCAGCGAACCAATGACAGTCTCATAAAAATGGCTTCAGGTAGCCAGGGATTCATACATCACATACATGGACTTTATATAAAAATGGATGTGAACTCTGGGTCTGTAAAGTGAAGCCGATGCTGAAGAGCCTTAAAGCTGCATTCTATCTGATGACCATCAGGGGGCGACTCCACTGGTTGCAAACAGAAGTCCAATTCTTGGGAGAATTTCTCTACTTCTCACTTGATTTATTACCTCAGTAAATGTTTTTGTAAATGGTTAATAGTCTCAAGCTCTAGTTTCAAGTCTTCTTCTATACAATATGATGTTAATTTTTAAAATGTTGGTCCATTTAGAGGAAAATAGACCATAAGGCAACGAACAACATAAACAAAACTATGCTAACTGTTCTGATATGTCTGCTAGTCGCTGATTTTGGTGTAAAACAGACTCCTCCTCTGAGTCTGGGTCTGACTGACCCACTAACATGCAAGAAAATAGACTTGGAGCATAAATATACACGTTTGCTACCTGTTTATCAGCACGTAGCTGTTACGCCGCCTGTGTGGACAGATCTGTTCCATCCGACGGGCATGAGCCACATAACTGAAAAACATGGCTGAACACTTTCAGTGCAGGCACACCCTCACAGGTTGTTACTGCGCGAAAACCCCTCACACTTCTTCCACCTTTGTTACTAAGACACAACAATCATTCTTCACACAATCATAAGAAATCATTTCTTATTATCATTTCTACAAATGGGCTAGTAATAATATAAAATATTCCATATGATAAATCTATTGAGTCTTTGTGAGAAGCTGCAGCAGCTGATGTGAGGCTGTGTGATACGAAGCCTCGCAAAGCCTCGTGGATTTACATTCACACGATCAACAACACCTGCAGGAAGCACCGTAGCTCCTTGAAGCTATACAGTATATGTGTGTGTGTGTGTGTGTGTGTGTGTGTGTGTGTGTGTCTTTGTGTGTGTCAGACTGTGGTTACATACATATACACATATTACCTTTTCTTCCTTTCCTTCCCTTAAACACACGCAACCAGAGACACATTCAAACTGTTCCCTCAGGACAGTGTGTGCATTTGTGTGTGTGTGTGTGTGTCTTTGTGTGTGTGAGACAGGATGGATATATTGCAGTTTGGTGCATTATTGATTGGCCAATCCCCTAGTGCATGTGATACAGACTGGCCATGTTGATTTTCCACTTCTCACACACACAAACACAAATACACAGTTTGCCTCACTGGAGTTACGCAAAGTACGGGTCAAGTTCACAAGAAGTTGGTGTGTGTGTATGTTCAAACACAGAATTAAACATAGGGAGTCAAGTCACCATGTCTTCCCCACTCACCCTCAGGTCACTGGAGTCGCCTGGAGACATATAAAGTTATCAAGTTGCTGAAGGAGCCACCTGGAGTTCATTGAAGTATCTTCTATAATTCATCTGACTCATAAAGTGCTGCAGAGGGACATCAAACTCATTGTCATGTTAAATGAAGCTATATTGGGTCATATTGATTTCACCGGAGTCATTTCAGGAAGATCGTATAACTTGATATGATATCAGTTTATCAATGAAACTAACAGAGAACCACATTATGGCCAGATCACATGGATTTGTCTGCACAAAGGTCAGACTGACTGCCATCATACCTGAACTATACACCAGCGCACACTGGTGGTGCTTCCTCTGATTGAACAACCTGGTACAAAGACTTTAAAGGTCCTGTGTTGTATAAAATGAGATTTACATGTCTTTTTTTGATTTTTTGGTTCTATATTAATACTGTGAAAGTATCAAAGCCTCAGTCCACAGAGAAATGCACACAGCCTGTATTCAGAAACTGAGCCTTAAAACCAGCCGTCAGGACTTCTGGAACTTTGTGATGTCACAACAAAGCAGTCACCACCCTCAGCTACACCCCAAGCCCCGCCCACCTGGACCCACCATCCAACCTTGCAGGATTTGGTTTCTGGATTTGGTGTTTACCTGAAATCTGCTGTATTTTTATTTGATCACTCAGAAAACAGTCAGAATTCAGAAGAGCGGAGCCTCTGATTGGTTGAACAAACAAACTGACTTTATGGTAATTTTGGTGAGTGCAGTTGGTGGTGCTGTTGGATTGTGTTTCTATTATTTTGTCCTCCCCATTTATATCAAAGAAGCTATGCTATGTAACAAAACCTTTTGCCTTATGGTCATTATGAGTTTGTTATAGCTGTGAAAGCAACTTGTTAGTCATTTTGTTAAGGATTAGTCAGTGCATTCAATGACATAGAATGACTTCCTGTTTCTTGGCCAGGCACAGCGGTTACCTGGAGTTCAGGCAAATTCACAGTGACACCAGGAAGTGACTGTCCGGTGTCATTTTCACACTTTGTCTTTTTCAAAACACTTGTGAGAAAAATTGAAACTTTTGACAAGGGTTGAATTTTCTATTACTGTTGTATTGGATTGTATCTCATTTGGTTTTTGCTTCTTTTATTTTGGCCAACACCAGTACTGGTTGTAATATGTATTTATTGCATTCAAATATTGTATGTATCATTTCAAGTACTGTCATTAGTATCCACGTCTATGTCTTCCCCAGTGTCTCAGACCACTGAACACACTCAGGTGAAAGCACTATGATCATGATCATTAATGAGCTATTTGCAAAGGAACTTTGGCACAGTTGTTCCATTTACTTACTGTGAGTGAAAGAATTTGTGGCACAGATAACTGACCTGATTAATTAATAGCTATGCAGAAAACAATCACATTCACTGATGGAGAAAAAATAAAAAGACATAAAATGTAACTTTGGCGTTCAAAGAGTGATCATCGCCACGTTCAATCAACAAAGACGCAGACTTATTAAGGATTATTCTATACAGTTACAGATAAATTCTCCCTGTTTGAACTTAATCCCCCTGAGCCACTTTAAATCAGCTCAAGGTCCATTTAATGGCTTTTTTCCTGCAGTTTTTACCCCAGGCTATGTCATGCACATGTTTTTTTTTTTTCAACTTTTAATCGTACAAACCATCTCAGATGATTTAGTTATGTTCAAAGGACTGATCCAACATTCTTTAGCTGATTACAATAAAAACAGAACAACCATTCTCTATGTTTTAAGCTCTCAGTGTAGAAGCAGCATACATTAATTGAAGAGGCATTGCTTTATCCAGCTTCTTTAATTAGTACACATTTAAGTCTCGAGTGATGCAAACAGGGAGAGGGTTGTGTGGAGTTCAGGCACACACTGGAAGAAATTATGTTTCCAATAAATAACACTGTGTTAAATCAAGCAAAAGAACAGCTATTAAATGAGTGTAAATAATTGTTTTATTAGCTATTAGTGAGGACATTAGAGGACAAGTCCTGAGGCAAAATATGAATGTTATTTTATATTGCGTTATATTATTTTGTAATGAGCCGAATAGCGTAATGTTTTACAGCACATTTTAACCTCAGTTTACCTGGAAACAATCATTAACAAAGCAACATAGCATCTTGTCCACAGCAATGTGTGGCAGAGCAGGGTTTATCAGGGTTTACACTAGTGCAGTGGGGTGTGTGTGTGGCACTTCTGGAAAACTCTGGTTTCTTACTGTGGCGCCACTGTAGCAATTAACAGAGCCGAAATGTAAAGTAATACAAAGTCAGTTTTAATTGTGTGTCCAGTGTTGCAATAATACTGCAGGTTCTACATGTGTAGCGTAGCTTAGCTCAAAAACTACAACCAGGGTAAACCTTTAGGCCAGCCTAGCCTGGGTTGTCTACACAGTGTACAGTATATTGGCTTTTATACAATAATCTGAACTCAAGGTCAATTTAGCTTTTTCAGTTTTCCCCCTATATGTGACCACTTTTAACAAATAACTTCAGGGGGAGGTCTACCCCAGAGCCAACTCTGTAAAACCTAGATCAAGATCACTGAAGAAAATGTTGCCAGAAGGTTGAAAGCTGTGTGAAAGTCTTGTAAGCAGAGCTTGATTTTTTAAAGATTTTGTCAAACTACTATTCCCAAGGTCAAGACTGAACTTTCACACTAAAAATCACACTCATACTCAAATGCTGTTCACCTGTGTTGTCTGTGGTATTATTGTTACTTTTGTTAAGAAACTTAAAGAGAACTTTATTTTTCCTACAAACGCCCATAAAGCAGTTGCATTATTGCAAAAAAAAAAAAAAAAAAATCTGATTTTGTCTTTATTTGACAGCTGCAGATAAGATATGCAACAAGGTTCCCTCCCCTTGGCAAAGGAGTGCGGTCTGCAACCATTTGTCCACCGGACACCCCCAACAAATGTTTACATACAGCAGCTTTAAGCCTTGAGTGTTGTTTGCAGTAAACAACAGTTCTTTGACTAGTGGCTGTAGATCATGGAGCAGATTGTTCCCTCTCAACCTGCACACACAGATTGCATTTCCACTCGGCCGACTCCAGTTTATATCTGATCATTTTCAAAGGTTAGCAGGCAGATCTGATTACACCCATTAGCATTGCATGCTCTGTGGATTAACACCTTACATTACATGCATTTCATCTTATCCAAATAAGATATCTGGGTAGAGAGCAGATTTTAAATAACAAGTGATCACAGGGCCAAAAATCCAAGGTGAAATGTTCATGCAGTTAATTGTGACATAAAGAAATGAACATGTAAACCTTATGAATTCCAGTCTGAACCCCATTAAAATGTAAGAAAATTCTGCAAAGTCTTTTTAAGCCTGATCGTCACTTTCACAGTGCAGGGGCTGCGCTTGAGCTCCACTTCCACTGAGAGGTGGAGAAAGGTAAAGTGGATGTGACAGATCATGAATCAGGAAGTCAAACTGTGTCTGCCCATCTGGAACCACAAATCCTTCATTAGCCATTTAATACAAACTCATTAAGAAATGCACACGCACGCTCACACACACACACACAGGAAACCAGGTTACAAGAACATGAGGCACAAACACACACACACAGTGACTCATTAATGCTAAATTATACTCAGCACATTCTGCTGTAATGGAACAAGATGGAGAACTAACAGTTCTTCCTCTCCACTCACTGAATGATAAATGACAGTGTAAGCTTAACACTGTAGAATGATAAATGGGGAAAAAGGCAGGTGAGCTAATGTTACAGAATACAAAGCATGTGCAGCAGACTGTGACAAAAGTTGTACAACAATGCATTAACCTTATTGGTGTTTACATGTCAGGTGATTTGAATAACTGGAGTTGTGATTGTCTCACAACAATTTCACATTTTACAAGAGTTTAATTACCACAGGTTCATCCAGGCCTTTATAATTTAAAGACAAATTTCAGCCTGTCATGTCATTTCATAAAATTTTGTGTGATCAGTGGTTTCACAGCATTGATTGATGAAGCCAGTTGAGGTGGCTCGGGCATCTGATCAGGATGCCTCCTTGGCGCCTTCCATTGGAGGATTTCTGGGCAAGTCTAACTGGTAGGAGGCCCAGGTAGGCAGACCCAGAACATGCTGAAGAAATTCTATATCCCAGGAGGAGCTGGAACCTGTTGCTGGGGAGAGGAACGTCTGGACTCTCTGACCCGCTGCCACTGCAACCCGACCTTGGAAAAACAGCAGAAAAGGGATGGATGGGTGAATGGATGAATGGATGGGCAAATGGATTCACACCCAGAGGCGAAGTGAATTTGTGTGAAAGTTTGCTTTGTGAACTTCGACACATTAATTTGCATCGTCAGTCAAGTATAATGTGTCTTGACAGAGCTGACCTTTGAGCAAATGAAGGCTCGGATAGACCAAAATGAAGAGACTATAATACTGTCTGTCACTTCGTCCAGTTTTATATAACGCTGTTCTTCCCGGGTATAAACTGCTCTGCAACAGAATGTAATGGAATGAAGGTAATTTGGAATTAAGATTATTTTTAACATGTTTAAATAAATCATAAAAAAGATTGTTGTGTATTGTATTGTTGTGTATGTACATTTTCTCTCTCCCTCTCAATAAATCAATTTCAATAAACCCAGTTATTTATGACAATATATCTATACCATTAACAAAAAGCTGCCATATGCACTCTGTAGTAATGTATGCCATCATGTCACATCAGATGTGTATGTTGTGTTACATTACGCTTTATTTATCTTATGTCTTATGTCTTATGTCACTTTCTTTATCGTCCGTCACCACATTAAAAAAAAAAAAAAAAGGTTGTGTACAATAATCTCCCTCGGTTACATACATTTGCTTTTATTTTAATAAAAAGTAAAATGTTAGCACTTCATTCTCACTTTGCCACAGTGCAAGGTCATGTAGGTCAGAGGATCCCAGGCAGAGAGGGGCATCAGGTTTCATGAAACTGAGCACAATTGCAGATGCAAGCATAAATCAGTAAGTGAGTGGGTGTGGCAAGAGTCCAATCCTTGAATACAGTGGAGCAATCTGGATAAGAGGCTGGAACAAGATGAACATATTATTAGTAGGAGGAATATATTAACAGGCGGTGGAGCTGGGGCAGGCTTCAGTAATGGCTGAAAATAAGCTCCTCTCATCCCCTTTTAAAGCAGCCAGCAGTTTCCTAATGAGTCCAGGCCAGCTTCTCCTGACAGGGAGCTGGTCTCATTCAGAGGGCTCAGAGTCACAAGGTGCACAGAGTCACAAGGTGCACAGAGTCACAAAGGTCCAAATTTACACAAGTTATAATATGAACTGGTTCTACATCAACTGCATGCTGGGAAAGGACTCAGGCTTCTCTGCTTCTCACTACAAATAAGCACAAAAAGAACATTTCTGAATAGCTGCATTCCAGTCACTGAAATAGGAAATGGAGCCGAGTGTAATCTTCCCTGACAGACATTTAAAGAGTCTTTTCTGTGGTTTTCTGTGGTTTAGCAACTTTGAACTGATTTACTACAAATGACCAAAGCTGCTGAGGCCAGAACATTTCATTGCAGAGCTGTTAAAAAAAAAAAAAAAAAAAAATACAGGCTTTATATTCAGTGTGATGGAGCAAACATCTTAAAGTGAGTTTCAAGAGTCTGTTAGTAGCTTTTCGTACTGTATGAATGTGAATGGAGATGAATGGCTGCCTGAATCCATTGATTAAAATTTCTAAAGCTGTATACATAAATCCATACATAGTCAGAAAAAATGTAAAATAATCATAATATGTTGTTTCTTTCGATGTGGTCCATATAATCCACTCATTCTAATGCTTCTAATTTAGCAAAATCAGCAACAAATGTGTGAGAAGAATCTCTCCAAAAATTGATTTATTAGAACATTTGATATACCGCATCAGTATCTGTCACAAATGAAAAAACAAACAAACAAAAAAATCACACTGTGTGTTTACATTCACACATGTAGCATATGTAGCTTAGCTTTCAGGCTTGGCACGAAGCACCATATTATCCGTCATGTCGTAACTGAGTCCCATTTAGTTCTCGCTGCTCATCTACATGGACGCTGTTAGGAATCACTTGTTCCCACTTTGGTCTGGAGCCAGTGGATTGTAATGTGAATGGAGATGTAAAGAAGGTTAAGGAGAGAATGGGCTTCTGCTGAGATGCTCTGTATGAGTTCAGTGAGGGGACAACACAGAGGACAGACAGACACACACACACACATATGAGATACACCTCAAGATATTTTTATATTTTTTGTTTTAAAAAGCATTGAGGAAAATGTCTATTCAATGAGTTACATTCCTCTTCAGTCAAACTAATTGAAAATTGATTCTAGTTTAATGTGACTTCAAAGCAGTTTTGCAGTGTTGAATTTCCCATTTAAGTTTTCTTTAAAAGGTGGAAAAAGGATGATCAGTCAAGTCATATTTAAAAAAAAATTGCTACATTCCATTAGCAGCATTACTGTGTCCTTGAGAGCTTTTATAGACATTACCAACATTTCTGAAACTAAAAGCCTGTGAAAGGAGGACGTCCACTGTTTATAATATAAGCTGCGTTAGGAGGTGGGGTGTCAATTTTATGATAACTTAACTTTATCTACTTTCATTAAGCCAGAAAAAAGAAGCTTCTTTTGATTGAAGAGTGAGTCATCATTCATCAACACAGTGCTTGGTAAATGTTGGTAAATGAGTCTCTGATACTACATCGTTCACTTGGCACCAAAAATACTGATCACCTGGACACTCACAAAAGATGTAGATAAATGTGCCAATAAGCTTTTCTATTACTTCCTATAAATCATTGTACTGTAATAGGTGTGTTCTTTAATAATTCTACATTCCACTGAGCCTGCAGCTGTGTAACAGTTCAGGGGCCCCATCCTTTGGAGGACGCAGGCCACAATGGTGTGGCCCCTCATAGAAACTGTAGACTGTGAAGGCTGAACCGAAATGAGATGGTCTGGCCTATTTGTGATTTTCGCTTTGCAACACCAGCTGTGCCTGCCCTTACCACTGTTTTGCAAAGTGCAGCTCCTGACAAACTTTTTTTTTTTTTTTTTTTTTTGACGTTTTAAGGCCCATTGTACAAATAATACATCAGCGGGTGCAGGAACACAGTTTGTTCCATCGCTTCCTTTGTACTGACAGAGGGTTTATGAGTCATCAACAAAAGTTTTGACACCTGTGGCTCAATTGTTTGCATTGACTGTAAGGCTAAATTTATTTCCATTGCTACAGGAAAGCTGTAAGTTATTCTATTCCCACTTAATATATACATAAACACACACACACATATATACATATACATATATATATATATATATATATATATATATATATATATACACATATTTCCCCACCTTGCCCTCTGTATGGGAGGCCTGTTGTGTCCCTGATGTCAGGCTGCTCTGTATTAAATATAACTTCCCTTGTAAACTGGCTGGTAGTGAACTCCAGTAAAGGATTTGAAGATGGATTCATCTGTTGTCAGTTCACTAAAATTTGTGAAAGGTTACATTTGACAGTTTGCTCAGATCTTTCGCCTGAGGGTTTACACAATGAGCACAGTGATGGACACATCAAGAGAGCTGTTTATTTCAAATGAAAAACCATGTAATCCATTTGATCACAGAGACGGTTTTGTTTATGTCAACCATGTTTTATGATGTGAGATTAAAACCATGTAAAGTGTGTCATTCAGCATGACAATACACTAATAAATAATCAAAACAGGTCACTTAAAGCACAGAGATAAAAATGTATTTTAATTTCATTTTCAAATCAAGAGTATTCGCACTGAAGATTAAAGTCAATAAGAATCCAGCAGACATCTTATTATGACGGGTCAGGTTGTTGTGTGTGTGCTGCATGTGACCAGCAGCTTGCACAGGTTTTGTGTTTGCTGTGAAAAGTAGGGCAACTGGAATGAGCTGACTTCAACAACTAATTCAAAGTTCCATTGTGGTCCATAGCTCGCTGGTCCAAAACCACTGCCAGCTGATTAATGCAATGTTTTCTTTTCCAATCCCTTGCCCCACTTTTCTTTCTTTATTTCATTTCTTTTTATTCCCCAAAGGCAATCAGTGTTTTATCTGCTGCCAGATGCCACGTTGCTTTCTAGAAAAATATTTTTGCAATGAGGGTGAAAAAAAAAAATCTGTTCTACCCTGGAGCAACAACTCATTCAGATAAGCAAGGCACATCATCACCACCACTGAACGCATATCATCAGAGCAGCATGTGGTCTGTATGACGGAGGGAGGCTGTAATTATCCATTGTGATTTGAAGCGGTGTTTGACATTGTTAGAGGTTTATCATATTTACTGATACTCACACAAACTGAAGCTTTGTGGGAAAAAGATCAACATATATACAGTATATACACCCAGTCCTCCAACCTGAACCACACGGGTCCATTTTTTCAACTCTCTGATACCACCCATAGGAGTGTCTCCTGAAGCAGTGGCCCTACAACAGCAGATGTAACAGACCTCAGTTGTCATGGTTACAATATTAAACAAACTGACTGTACCATAACAGTTTACCTACCTTCATTGCAATGGTTACTATAATAAAGGTCATGGCTTGGTTAGGTTTTGGAAAAGATGGTGATTTGGGTTAAAATAAGTACTTCCTCAACATTATACGATCTTTGTCGTCATGGTTACAGTAATAACAATAAGCAGTCATGGATAATAGAAAAACATAAACTGTTACTTCCTCATGGGAATTGAACACCGCTTTCCTGTGTCATGTTGTTGACCCATCCATCCACCCCTTTATAAACTACGTCACCGCACTTTTCCCTTTGCTCCTGTCATCATTACTACGACCACTAGATGTCGCCTAGCAACTAAACCTAACTATGGGTCTTAATAACCTAATAACAACCTATTGGCTCATTTTTTAAAAAGAGGACAGGCTCAGTATGTTAGTAAAACTAAAATTATTTATCCACCCCATACTGAAAATGTTACAGTTTTACTCTATCTGGTGTTTGAACTATTGCTGAGTGTGGAAAAAATATTACTGGGATATTATAATTTATCTAATGGAATCCTGGAAACCACGCTCAAGGCCTCCCGTTAAATCTGACCACAGCTCATATAGTATTATAAATTAGCATGAGAAGCATCTCTTCACTAGAAATACTGACAGTTTGAGCTGCTTTAATCAGTCTACTCTTTCCAAAACTCTCTGGTTCTCTCTTCTCCTGCTGCTCTCTCCTGATTATTTTCCCTCTGGCCAGTGTTTTATCTGATTAAACCCAATAGAGAAGGAAGAACAAATTTCTGTCTTTAGTGGTGTAGATTTGTTTTCTCTGTGACAACGATTGGGGCTTAACATAAATTGTTGGATTACTTTTTCTTTTGTCATTTGGTGACATGTTGGGGTGGCAACCTGTTTTAAATCATGTCCACACCAATGACTTCTCTTGCATTCTCTTATGTGTTGTGTAACCTATCGACAATGTCTTATGATAGAAGGAGAAGTGTCTAAGTCTATTAACTGTCAGTCTTAAAGCTGCTCTCGTAGGAGCATCTTAGTGTCTTTCAGTCTGATGTTTTGTTTGCACAACCCTCTACTTTACAGTTGTTTTTAACCAAAAGTTCCAATAAACTCACTGTACACTTCCTGCCCAGCACCAAATCAGAGAAAGACAAAGTCCACAGTGAAGAGCTAGCTGAGCATTTAGCAGAACCACATATTTACCTCAGTGAGTATTGGATTTACATTGGCCAAGTGGTCAGACACACAACTCCAAATGACCAATAAGGTCTGCTGGATGTATAAAGAGGCAATGTTGTATTGATTTTAGGCTAGTGAGCTGAAGCCTCAATTCTTTAAATCACATCTTAAGCATGAAAACAATGTTACAGACTATGTGTTTTTGAAAGAAGAAATAAAACCTCTTTTTACAATTGAAAAGTTTAATTCATTAGCAATAAAACACACTTTCACTGAATCTATTACCAGGTGTTTTGCTGTTACAGCTTTAATTGGTCTGACAAATAGCCAATGGTGGCTAATGTTAGCTCATGTAAGGTAACGATTTATAGATATTGTTGTGTAACTGACAAAATTGAGTCAGTCACCAGACTTTATGCCTCTTCTTTACTTGTGCTACAATTAACAAAAACTAACATTTCAGTGGTTTTATTTTGAAAGTAACCAAGAAGTGAAAAAAACAACTCCCACCCCCCACCCCCCCTTTTTCACTTTCTTTCTGCTTTTTCACTGTCACATTCCACCCTGCTCTCCTGGTCCCTGTCACCAAGAACATCCTTTCTTTTATTACTGCAAACCATGCAGGCTTTCCAGATGTTTTCTTATAGCATCTTAAATAGTCCAGTAGTATTCTGTAGGCCTGTTGATCTAGTATAGCAGCATGGTGAATTCAGACAGCCTCTCCAGCATGGACTGAATAAAGTTTAGGTCTGGTTTTCAACCAACAGCAGTACTCAGACAATGTGGTTAATATGAGTGGGAACTCTGTGCCGTCTTTGTAACATGTAAGTGTAACTAATGATGTGGTTCTATTGGCTGCATTGTAAATACTGAATGCACTGGTTTAGCAAGAAAATGAAAAATATTTTTCAATTATCATGATCTAATAGGTGCAGCAGATATTTATATCCTGCAAAAAACAAACAAACAAAAAAAAAGAAAACAGTCTGTCCTTGAATTCTGTCCAACAATTCTGTTGAAATGAAATATAAATAAAGCAATATTTCAGGTGCTGTTTTAATGATCAATTAATTAATTAATGAAAATTTAAAAAAGAGCCTTTCCATGGAAGTGAGATCCCAGCCTAAGAACTTTTCTCTCGCTATGGGGCTGTGTCAACAAACCTTTATCTGTCTTATGTTAACCCTGCCCTCTGCAATTTCCCTTACCTGCATCCGCCTTCGTTCTGATCGTCTCTTAGAAACCTAACACCCCAGTTTTGTGCAGTGATATTACACAATGAGAAGGGACGGATGAGAGGGTTTAGTACATCTATCTTTTTTTTCAGTTAAGAAACAGACAGAAAAGAACAAGATCTCTGATAAAACCACCCTTAAAATGGATCAGATGAACCTTCCCTCTCTCTGTTTGAGCCTCGCTCTTTCTCACACCTTATCTGATTGAAGAGTATTTGACTATTTTGTCCACATTTGACATGAAGACAGACTGAAGAGACTCCAATAGAGCAAACTGGTCTCAGTGCGGTGCTGGACCAATTTAAGCAAATCCTGGATTTTATAAAATAACACTAATTTAAAATATAAACACCACAGTGCAAGAAGCTCTGGTTTCCTGACTGAATGTGAAACAGAGTAAACAGTTTCATTCCTCTTCACCCCTCATTAATGACCTGCTGGTCAACAGGCTTCATCCTCAAGATTTCCTGGGGACTCCATCAGTAGTTGCTGATGCTCAGTGGATCACTGCAGCGAAGTGGTGGACCATTTGACCGAGTGAAAGACCAGTACTGCCATCCCTTGAGCCAGGCCACCATTGCAGAACAACTCCAATTTTACGAAATTAAGATTACAAGTTAAATTTGTAAATGGCTCTGAGGCACAGGTCACTAAAAGGCAGACTGTGGACTTATAACTTATTGAGAACTGTTATATTTTGACAGAGCATTTCTGTTTTAACTGGTGCAGCTCTTTTAGCCTTCACGGCGCTGGTCACGTGAAGCTACTCGACCAATCATTGCAACTTGTCAGTGAGATTCATGCACACGGTGAGAGATGATGTCGGAGAAATAAGGTGCTTAAGAAAGTGGGATAGAAGGAGGAAAGAAGGAGAAGAGGGTGGTTAAGAGATGCCTGAGAATGTTGGTTAAATGCTGGAGTTAACCATAGAGAAGGAAAATGGAAAGTCAAGCTACACTTTTTGGCAGTTTGTTGCACTCTATTCTTGACACACACTCTGGACCTTTGCTTGTGGAAATTTTGCCTAACTGGAATTAGAACTGGACCTCTTTGAATATTAATTGAATACCCCTGTTACAGAGGATTAGATGAAAAGAGGAGGCCACTGCAGCTAGAAATGAACAGAACAATTGCAGATATAAAAACACAATAATTAGCATTTGATGGATTACTTGTCACATCCAACAGGAACAGCACAGATGCTGAGTCTCATGGCACTTTTATAGGGAAGTTAGAACAAGGCTCATTCAATCATATCATATATAATATAATCATATCTGTATTCATGTAGCATCTATCACAACTGTCAACAAACCTGCATGAAACAGGACTCCAGCGACTAATCAGTTTGGTTATATTTTAGACATCCTATTAATATAAAATATCAACTCAGTATAAAAGCATGGAGGCACTGGGACAGCAAGACAAAGATAACATGAATATGATACTGATCCACAGTTCATGTTCCTCAGTTACTTCAGTCCAACACAGTTTTTGCTTTTGCCTCTATCAAACTCAGAAAGACCTTGCCAGAGGTTCTGCAACACGCTCAATTCTAGCCTGCAGAAAAGCTGAAAAAGAAAACAATGATGTTGAAGATGAAGAGTCAGATGAAGTATGAGCAGTATAAGTGAAGGTCTAACAAAAGTCTCATTATTTTGACCATTTAAAAAAAAATCTATCTCTTGTCTCAAGTGCATTGCGAAACTGCTGGAGTGCCCCTGTAAGGCTTACTGTGCTTTTGTTTTTGGATTATTTTAACAAAGAAAAAAACAAGACGAGTTAGTTCAACCTAAGTTTTGCCTGTATTTTTACTTTAAATCCCCACATATGCAACTATATTTGCTGCAATAAGATTCTGTTACAGTGTCCTTAAAAAGTCCCTAAAACTCAGAAAAATAACTCATTCATCCACTGAGTGCATTGCTTTTCAAGTGTGTTTGATTGTTTCCTACATGATTATATTTTCTTTCTTAGGTAAACTATGCAGGGTGGTTACGTCTATGATTCCTGATGATTCAGGTGCAGTTTTCATCTATAAAAAGCTTCATACCAGTATTTGAGTTGTGTGGCTGAAATACAGTTTTTTTTTCAGTGTTTTGATCACTGTGACTGGCTGCCTCCTCCGCCTTCTGTGACCCTGAATTGGTATGAGGCAGAATCAAATGGGAGATGTAAGCATGGATGTTTTGATCATAGCCTGTGTCCCAGTGTGATTTTCTTTTCAGTGCTTTGCAATACAGCACAGCACACTAACAATCACCCTGCGGTAGCAAGTACAATCCTCCACCAATGTACTGCAAGCAAAAAAAATCGAGCAAGATAAAAGACTGTAGACATAGGGAAAATAAAAGCGCTGAACTTGAAACAACGACAATCCACGTGCATTTGTCTGGTTTCTTACAATAGGACACAAGGATGATGAACATCAGCACAAATAACATATTCATTTTCAACTCTGTGAATAGAGCAAGTCTGAGACCTGTTGTACTCATGTTGATGTCGATATTGCTCACCGCCAAGAGACGCTGGCTCACATCGAAATTGAATGACTTCCAGTCACTTTGACGTTCTTGATGCTTTCAGTCTGAACATACAGTACATTGACATGTTAAGTGTAAGAACAGCAGGGCTAGTTGTATCCCCCTGAGCAGCTAGGCTAACTCAGTGTCTTCCCTTTCATTTGTCCAAACCTCTGCAGTAACCCTTTGAAGTGGTGAAAAAAAATATCTGCAATCACATTAAGGAAGTCTCTTCTATTTTTCTTCAGAACACACATTTATGTTCCTACACATAAAAATCATTGTAGATGAATTGCACAGCGCATCCATCTCAAAATGAAAGTAGATGCTGGAAATGACAGCAGGTACTGACTGAGTTTGTTAGTATCCTGCACACTAACAAGCCCAAGCCCTGAGTTTTAGAGGACAGAACCAGACTGATACAATTACAGCAATTTTATATAAATTGGCCATAGCGCAGCAAAAAGAGTAAACGTGGTGTAATTGAATAAAAAAGAAAACAGCTATGTAGGACAGAGAGTCAAAGCCAAAAAAGACTTTGCAGGATTCCAGTAAAAAGATAACCGAGGTGTGATTCATTGTTGCAGGAATTCGTCTGAAGTGTAAAATCCTTTTATCCTCCCTGTAAAACATCTTCATTTAAATTTGTACAATGCACAATAAAAACTACCATGACGACCTCCGGGGAATCCAGCACCACGTCTTCTTTCCAAAGGCAGAAGAAGACACTAAGCGAGATTAAGACACTGTCGTTGGAGTCACTCGTCATCGTTTCACAACAGCTTTTATTTTCTGTTAAATCTCTTCCTTTCCCATTGTTTGAAGCTTGAAGGAAGCCTGTTTACCGAAAGGTCACAGCCAGTGCAAAGAAGCGCAATATCAGCGCTCCACAGCCACTGAAACACGAGATGAGAGATTGGATTGCTGAGTGCGACACATGAGGAAGAATGGCATATTGGAGGCATTTGGAGTGTAGATCTAAATTCAGAACAATGTGTCGAAGGAGCCTTCAATATATGTTTCATCGGTTTCTAATCCAAAGTAATGAGCTGTGGGGAAGTGATTTTCTGTTCTCCTTGACATCTTCATACACTCACAGAGAGTAAAGGCAGCTGAGCACATTCGTATTAGTTTTACACATTCACACTTCTTTTCTCCCTCGCTTCATCATACAGCAAAAAAAAAACAAAAAAAAAACAAAAAAAGCTACTCTCACCCACATACACACAATCATGCACACACATTTGCACACACACAGCCACAGTTTGATATTTTCTCCTAAGCAGCTTGTATAAAGACAGTTCTGCCTTCTTTTCCTGTGTGACTCACACTTACTGGGGGCTGCAGCAAGGCAAGACCAAAGCGAAGTGTGTGTGTGTGTGTATGTGTGTGTGTGTGTGTATGTGTGTGTGCGTGTGTGTGTGTATACGAGTGGCTACTTTGAAACAAACTTCTGATTTTTCTCACCCTTGCTCACGTCCCTAATGTTGTCATAAACTGACCGGGAGGAAATATTAGCTTCTCTTCAACTCTGACACTAACCAAGATAAATGTCATACAATCACATGTGAGCGCATGCATAGACACACAAAGACACACACACACACACACACACACACACACACACACACACACACACACACACACATACAAACATTCCTTTTTGTGTTGCACTATCCATGCAAACTGAGAAACTATGTGTGGAGATAAAATAAGAACCAGAAAAAATGATCCCTGCGGGGAAATCGCTTTGTTACAATTGCTCAACATGCATTTAGGAAAGAGTTAAGTAAAAACTACGATAAAATAGTAATAATAATAAATACATCGTAAGTGAATAGAAAAAAAAATGTAAAAAAAAGTGTACGTAAAATGTAAATGTAAAAAAGTAAATACATAAGGTAGAATCACAATGTGGACAAATGTGCAAAAATGTAAATATGCAAAGTAGATTATTAATAATTAATGTTGGAAGGTAAACTGAATGAAAAGGATAATGTGGGTCAACAGTGAACTAACAGTAGTTCAACAGCATCTCTGGATGAATGTGCTTCTATGGCCAATCAGAAGATGTCAGACAGCTTCTATGTGGGAGTGGGGGTTTGATGGCATCCTTCACTCTGTGGGTAAATGCAGAGGGTCAAGCTCTATCTCCAGGACTGAGCCTTCTGAGTCTGTTGGTTGCCTAGTAATGATATTTAATGGTAATGTTGATAGCCTAGTGTGGACAACCCTCAGGCTTCAGCCCCAGCAGAAGAAGAAGGCTACCACAAACTCATGAAACATCTGCAGCATGGTGGCTGTCCAGCCCAGCTCGCTGTCCAAGTGGAGACCCAGGTATTTGTACTGCTTTCCCACCTCCACCATCTCTACCCTGATGGAAAGAGGAGTAGCAGGAGTCCTTTATCTCCTGAAATCCACCTCCAGATCCTTTGTTTTGCTGATGTTGAGCTGCAGGTGGTTTAGCACCCACCAGTCTGCAAAACTGTTCACCACCCTTCGGTACTCTGACACATTCACATCCTCCCGATGCATCCAACAACTACAGAGTCATTGAAGATTTCCTGTAGGTGGCAGGTCTCTGGTCGTACCTTAAGGCAGAGGTGGACAGTGTAAGGAGAAAAAGGGACAGGACAGTCTCCAGTGGGGCTTCAGTACTGGTCACCACTGAGTCTGGCACACATAATAAGATAGCCCATGATCAGGACACGAGGGCAACTGAATGGTCTTAGAGACACTGGAAAAATCAAAGAAATAAATTGATAACTATGTTAAGAGAGTGAATGTAGTGCTTCATCAACCAGTTGTAATAATTTATATGCTACAAATGGATGGCTTTCTGGACAGGCTTAGTATCCAGGGGGCCCTGGACCAGAGCCTCTGTTTGAAACTGCTATCAATTCTTGTTGGAAAGTCAAGGCAGTTACAAAAAGACACAAATCTACTACAAAAGGACATTAAAAAACTCACAAGAGATGCAATAAGAGGCATAGAGACACAAAATGACTAGCGAGATGCAAACAACAACAAAGAGATACAAAGCAACTACAAATGAACGCAACAACTGCAGATGGCGGCTTCCTATTACTAGTCTGTGCCCAGGGACCCATTGTCTCATACACGCTCATCTACCATCCGCAATGTGCAAAACAGTAAATGCATAAATATAAACAAAGCTGATGAAGGTGGCTCCTATTACACATCATTCTTTAGCTATCATCAATCATGCTACATGAATGATGAATGGATAACCAATGACCAAGTCTTGTGATGAAGAAAAATCCAGGCAGTCTAAACAAAAGAAAACCAAAGTAGTATAGGCTGTGAACCACTTTCCCATTCAGGAGAATCAGAGAGTGGTCTCTCAGTAGGGTTACTGTATGTCCAACAGCAAATGGAGATCACACAACGTAGTTTGTCTCTTGGGATGTTCAAAATGCACCAGCTGGACATGTGCTATGCCGTATGTTATAGGTTTAATTTGCTTTTTAAAGAGGACATTGTGGGAGTACATTTCTGATCATCTGGAAGACTGCTCTTTCTCTCTCTCTCACTCTCTCGTTCTCTGTCTGTCTCAACCCAACCGGTCGAGGCAGATGGCCGCCCACCCTGAGTCTGGTTCAGCTCGAAGTTTCTGCCACTTAAAAGGAAGTTTTTCCTTGCCACCGTCACCAAGTGCTTGCTCGTGGTGGGAATTGTTGGATCTGTTGAGTACTGTCTAGACCTGTTGTATTTGAAAAGTGCCTTGAACTTCTGTTGTGATTCTGCGTTTTAAAAACACATGCACCTATTTGCTTGAAAGCAAATAGCTTGAAGGCAAATAGCTGCTTTATCAATTTTAGAGTTTAATCTTGGCATTTTTCAAAGTCCAGGAATAGACCAACTGAGGGGCCTGACTGGCTCATAACTGACAGAACTATATTGAGGCGTTAGACCAATGTAAACAAGCACAACATCCTTGATGCCAATTCTAAAGTTCACTGGAAGCCAAGTGCAGGATTTTCAAGGAAAGTTCATTAAACTTATTGTCTTGACAATTACCTTTATTAGCTTACATCCAAACACCTTTCTGATACGCCTGGTAAGAAAATTCTATTATTTGTGCTCATGTTATGATTTACTTCAGTTGGCACCACATGTTAACTTTTCTACTGGATTTGCATCAGAACTCATTTTTTAATCAATGTATCATACTTCCCAAATTAAGTTTGCAGTCCTTGTCGCAAGGTGTTTGTGGTAAACATGTCTAAGAAAATTAAATTACTTTTTCCCATCAGAGAGACATTGAATTATCTGTAACATTTATACCCTGGCCTTTTAATTTTACTTGATCATTTCTCAGTGTCCTTACACAATACGTGATCTTTGATGAGAGGTTGTGGGAAGTTGATTGTTTCCAGGTGGAAATATTTCCACTGCCTTGATGGGAAATGGTAGCAAGTTTGACTTTCTCTAGGTTGATGTATTCCAACTCTTTGAATGTAATTGAGCCTAAGAATGGCAATTAAACATGGCCTAAATGTATGGTAAATGGTTTCTCTGATTGTTCAGCTAGCACACGAGGCAGCTGCTTTAAAAGCTGATGCACTTGCTGAACAGAAAGCGAATGCTATGTATCAGGAATTTCCCATGGATGCTTCTTTTGATATAAGAATGTCGGTTAATGTTTTTTAGCTCTTTAACACTATGGGCCTCATACAAGAACATTTTTGCATTCTTACTCTGAACCTCTCTTACTCTTTAGCCATGTTAGCAGCATTGCTCTAAGAATGGTGATATCAGTGTGATGGTCTTTTGGCCAGTAAGTCAGTCTTCCACTGTGGTTCAGCTATTGTAGTAGTTCATCCAACAACCCACTGAGAGTGAATCATAAAAACTTTGGTGATATCCTGTAAATGGCTTTACAGACATTTATCCATTCCAGATGATGAATCCTAGTGACTATGGTGATCTCCTTACTTTTCCTCCAGGACAGATCTGGTACAGATCTTTATGATCCTCTCAGGATTCAGAATTACTCGCAACAATTCCGGTGACCCTCTGACCTTTCATATATCACCGTCCTGAGAATCTTACTTTTTCACCCAATATTTTGGTTTATGTCTAAATACTTGCAAAACTAATGGCATTTCAATATGTCTCAGCTGAGTTTAACACTAATTAGCTAATTCTACCATGCTAACATGATAACAAGGTAATATGGTTTTTAAAAAATGAGAAGCTGCTAACTGAAAGTCTTTGCTAATAATCTATGCATTTTGCCAAGCTCAGTGAACTCAGTCACTAATGTATCAAAATCATTTTTTACATTCACACTGTAATTTTCACTTGCAGCAGCAAAATATTGTCCATCAACACAGTGCAGCAATTAAAGGATCAGATTTTGATCTGCTTTATTTTAACTGAGGCTGATCCATTAAAATATGTCCAGATCGACATATCTTTAAGATTAGCATCTCTAATTAATATACAGCAGCAATTAACGCTGTGTCATTGCTCTTCCATGAAATCCCATGTGGTAATGTTCTTACATCAAATAAGCGCTTTTCAAATAAGCGCTTTTCCGAGAAAATTTTAAGTTATCCTCACTTGTACAGTTAATGTTAGTGTCAAGTGTTTGAGCCCTGTATATCTGTATATCAAATCCCCCAGTTTTAAACCTTCTACAATATCTCCATGTCCACGGACCGTGATTTAACATAAATCTTTGCATCACTTGAGTGCAATTGTGCCTTCAAGCTCGCAGACTGCAGCTTTAGGAGTGTGTTGAGCTGGGTACATACAGTTCTGGTCATTACCTGCGACATTCAAGCACTGTAATCCCCCGAGGATTTTCTTCACCGTGGCTCAAAACTACTGTAGGGCTGAGGAAATGAGCCATATTGACAACATACAATACCCAGGTGGACTCTTCCAGAACTCGATTGCACATTAAGGAGGAATGCATTACAGTCGGCAATCTGCTTGCAATAAAGCACAATAAAGCACCAAGAGGGATGATAAAAAAAAAAAAAAAAAAAGCATGTGGAGATCCCTGGAGAATTGCTTGGCATGTGCTGAAACCCATGAGAATAATCAGGCATCTTTGCCACACAGTGAAGCCCATTATATTGTTGTGGAATAATGAGTCCTATAAATGAAATTTGCTGGGATGTGCTAAAGTGAAAAAGCCATGTCCCCTTGGACAGAAACATTTTCTTTCAGGATATTTATCACTGAATGGCTTGATTTTCATGGATCCAGGCAAGTAACAGCTTCATTTTCCCAACTGAATTCCTCTGATTACGTTGGCGAGTTTTTTGTTTTTTTTTTACACTGCAACACAATAGGAGCAAAATGCCAGGACCCTAATTACTCCTCACTACTCTTTTTTTAATTGTGTATTTTGACATTATAGAACAGTTCAGTAAGGGTCCTGAAAACTGAGAAGGGACGGACTTGCCATATTAACAGGGACAACCTATTCAATCACCTGAGACAGAAATACATTAGGCTGCTGACTTGGAGAGGGTCAAAACCAGGATTACCTCGATTATGTTTCGATTTTAGCTGCTGCTACCTTGAGCTATTGGGATTAGATTTTTTTTCCCAGTTTTTCTCTTCACAGGATGAAGGGAAGCAGGGAGTCTCACTGAAAGGCTCTGAAGCCAAATGACCATGGGTAGAAGGCTTTAATATAGTGTCAACAACCTTTATAATTACATTCCTGTTTTAATAGGAAAACACTGTAATTGTTGGAACTACTGATCAGTGAAGCTGATTTTAGCAGTGCCAGTGGTCAGTGTGCAGGATTTTTATTTTTTTCAAACAGTGTCTAACTATTGATCTTTTTGCCTTTTTACCTTGATTTCCCTCCTGTGATTTATGCTTTTTTTCTTCCTTTTTTTGTGCAATATTATCACTTTTATCTGACGTCCCAGCTTTGCACTTGTAATCTCATGTGCATTTCAGACTCAGGCTAATCAAACGTAGTATTATTTGAAATAAACTTAATAATCAGACTGATTTCATGTTGGAGTTTTTTTTTTTTTTTGGGGGGGGGGGGGGGGGGGTTGGCCTTTGGTGTAATTTTCAGTCAACACAGTCACCACAGATTAGATAAACACTAGAACCACCAGGGTTTGTCCTAATTAAAATCACTAACAGGTAAATTTACCTGCATTTTTAAAATGCATTGATTTTCAAGGTATAAGGTTCATTTATCATTCTACAACACAGGGTTGCATAACAAAATGCTTATTGCCTTTATGATTCTCACATAAATAACAATATAACAAAATAGCCTATATAAATAAGAAATAATAAAAAAAAAAACTTGATGTAAATTACATATTTCTTATTGAGGTTACAAAGTACTTCACATAAAAAGAAAAAAAAAACAGAAAACAAAACAAAACAGAACAAATAAAAACAAAACGAAGTTAAAAAAATATTTCCCACACATTTACATGATGTTTTTTTAAAATTATTTTTTTCTTGCTTTTTATGCCTTTACTTTATAGGTACAGTGAGAGAGCGACAGGAAAGTAGGGGAGAGAGAGAGAGCTGGGGGTCAGACTTAAACCCCGGGCCACTGTGGTTAGGACTAAGCTTTAATGGTACACGCTCTACCAAGTGAGCCACCGAGGCGCCCCCAACATGAAGTTCTAATCTGTTTGCATTTCACCTTCACCAACAGGTCATCTTCCTGTGCTCTTCTGCATCTGTGAAGCTCACACCTACGTGCAGTGGCTCTGTTGTTGCCATCCACTAAGTGCACAGCTCCCTGGGTCAGGTGAAAGATGAATTCCCTTCTGGAGATGATGTCTTTCTTGATGCTCACCCAGACCCATGTACGGCTGCCTCGTTGTATGTTTTGGACCTGCAGAGAGTATATAGTTTTTGACCGCAGTGCTAGCCACTTGATGTCTAACTGCTACCTGTCTGCTGTGCGTCACCTCTGCTAAGTGGAGTCACTAAACATGACCCCTCTGCCGTGTTTGTGGAATTTGAGCATTTTAATGTGTTTTCCGTGCAAATATTGGACAAATAACGTGACCTGTTTTGCGGTTAATCATCTTGAGAAAATCTGTGCTCCTGTTTTTGAGGTTTCTAGTATTATTTTATTCATATGTCAGCACTAATTAGTATATATAGTATGAGTGTCTGCACACACCATACCTGGCTTGTTAGCTTAGCTCGTTAACTGGCTAATTAGCCAGCAAATGAATTAGCCTTGGACTAGCCTTTGAACAAGTGTGCTAACGATGCTACCGTGAGCGTATGCTTTCCACAGTTATTAAACTGGCATGCACCAAAGTATCAGCACCACACACACCCCACCTCTTTGCTTTATTTTGGATTAGCCAGGATTAATGTGGTCAGGCTCTGCCAAGATGGCAACACTGTAGCAGCCCCCTCTGAGCTACAAAACTGCCCTTCAGAAACCGATGGGTGATGTCAAAGGCTGCATCCGCCTTTATAGAGTCTCTGCAGTTGACGGTGTAGCTTACTACTATTTTCTATTATGCAGCAGTAGCATTATAAAGTATGGTAGGGTTTGTTTGGTTGCTCATTCAAGAAGCAAGTTGCTGAACAAAACATGTCCCTGCCTGTCTTCAAAGTCTGTGGCACTTGTCAGCTAACTGTCTTTTTGTAGTATTTGTCTTTTTTATGCCTTTATTATAGATTAGTGGAGACTGACAGGAAAGGGGATAGAGAGAGGGGAAGGACATGCAGGAAAGAGTCGGACCGGTCGGGAGTCGAACCGGTGACTGCCTGCTAAGAGTGTCTTGTGCTCAACATGGTACGCGCCCTAACCACTCGACTACTGGGCCGCCTGGCTTTTGTAACTTTTAATCATAACTAATGTGCTCAATCGACTGTGTGTGCATATGTCCATCTTCTCATGCAAACAACACAAGCCTTACATCTGCCTCCTCTCTTGTAGCCCCTTCTATTTCAACATTTTTCTCTCCATCAATGTCATGTCATGGAAAATGTGTCTATTATAACAGGATGCATGTATCTGTGCTTTCCCTATCCTTTCACTGTGGTTTCCCTGTAAGGCCTTATTTAGACAGAATGTGTATAAGGGTTGTGACTCACTTTTCAACACTAACACAAGTATGAAGGTTTCAAAGCAGCGCTTTTTGCCTTTAGATGTCATCCATTTAGCTGCTCTGTGGGCAACACAGACCATGGAAAATATTCTCTTTTCAATGGTTGTCTAAAGATAAAAGCCTCTCCTATCTTTGACATGGCAAACAAAGCAGCCGGTTTATGAGGCCCTGGCTCTTCAGATATTGACCAGTCAGCAAAGCACATTCATGTCTTTATGATTCTAAACAAAGAGGTGAGTTATTGCTTTTTGACCTCTGACTTTTCAACTTGGACCCTTTTCAGCTGCCTAATGACTTCCTGCTCCTGTGTATCTGATGTGCTGTATTGGCACAATCACACATTTCCCTGGTGTAGGCTGAACAACAAGAGCAGTATTGTTATTCATAGCTTCAGAGAGCCGGCTGATTCACACAAGGGTGCTTATAGTCCGTCGTTGAGGCCCCTGTTGGGGTTTTGAAAATGATCGTTTTTTGGAAATAATCATTGAGGGATAAAAGACTGTAATTCATTTAATGTATCCTGCTTTATCGACAGACTTCTCACATAGTGGTACGTAATCTTAATTCTTCATTCTTCTCTCCAGTGGTGAAGCTTATGCCCGTAAACCTATTAGCTGAATCTTTCCTGTCCAGCATTTAGCATCTGTGTGACTCTATTTAACCATTTTGTGAAGTTGGTAGCCACTGGGAAAAAATAACATCTCATATTATCAATGTCAAGCTAATTATTTCCTATTTACCCATATGGCAAAGTATACTTTCATGTTTGAATATTGAAGGGTGATTTTGCTGTTCTGTGGAAAACCACTATATAGGAGAAGTGAGGTGAATACTACCGATACAAACTCTGACCATGCCAAAGAAAGAGGTCTCAAGTGACAAAACTACACTGGCAGAACTTTGTTGAGCCTCAACCCTAAACCCCAGCTGAACAGGTGGTCAGTTCTCATCCTCACAGCAGCACACGGGTCAAATTTATTGAGCCTTCTCACGCTAATGTTAACTGTGTGTTAGCATCCCACAGTCAGAGGCATTAGCCTATAGGGGAGACCGGGGACACTTCTAATTTCTCCAATCAGGGACAAAGTTAGCTTTCTCTGCTTTATAGTTAAACTCTCCAAACTTAAATCATGTTTATTGTGTCTATGTAGATATCTTTCATGCTAGATGTCAGTGCTAATGTTTTAGCTGTTAGCTAAGGTAAGCTAGTTCATAGCTAAAAGAGTATGGGTTAGTTGTGAACACAAGTTAGTCCTTGTGTTTGCAACACAAACAGAAAATTCATGGTTGAGTCTTGTGATAACACCTACATCATTTAATAACAGACACACGTAACTAGTTTGCATCACATTTTGAACGCACTGGGTTAAAAGAGAGAAAAGATACAGGCAGAAATGTCCAAAATGTTACAACCATCCCTGGTCTCCCCTACATCCCTGAAACAGTCCATCTTCCTGTAACTCTGTGATATTTCTAGCTGTCCTGCCCGAGTTAGGACACCTGAAGAATACAGAAACTGATCCTGTTTTCGGAAGAGGCTGTGCAACATGTGCACTTACTCTGGGTCAGTCGGATGCTGATGCACAAAAAGTTCACAGATATTTGGATATGGGAAAGAATCCCTAAGATTTCTATCATAATAAGAAAGTGTGAACCAATTTATGGCAGATTTATTGCTTCTACTGGTGAAGGCCAAAACTTGAACCTTGCAAAAATTAATTCTGTGTGCATCACTGTCTTCTGAGAACATGAGAACATGGAAGGTATGGCTTTTTTTTACCCACACTCTAGACAATGGCCCAACCCATGGTTTTGATGGTACTGCCACAGCTACGGTGTTTCTTTTCACATGATTATGTGATCTGATAAGTAAGATTGTCACATCTTTTAGTATGTTAGGTACAAGCCCATATACTCAATTTTTCTGAGTGTAGACGAACCACAATGCTGAAACTTAGTAAACAGTTAATGCCAGATCTGTCAGTACTTGACAAACAACAAAAGAGAAAATGTAAAAGTAGAGCTATCCTTTTGGAAAAAGACAAATGCTTAAGATGCAGAAAAAAACATTTCAGAAAAGATATTAAAAAAAATCTGAAAAAAAGGAGGGAGATTTATAGCCTATGAAAGATAAATTCTTCATCAAACATCAAACCATAAGATTTTACTATCCATATCTCAAATAGTTTCTTGACAGTAAAGTAACATTTTGGTAGATTTTTAATGCATGAAATAAGTTAGGGAGCTGAAGAGGTTTCTGGTCTGTCCTTGAAAAGAGCAGGTAGGAGCAGACCAGTTGCAGTATATCTCCAACTAACTGGTATTTCTTAATTTTTGGATTTTGCAGATCAAGTGCTGCAGGGACAGTGTACCGATTAAAGACTGATTAAAGACTGATTGAGGACTGATTGAGGACTGATTAAAGACGTCATCTGGACAAACCTGACCGGCCAATAAGACAAAATAGAGTTGTGGTGAGAGATGGTATTGGAGGAAATGACAGAGGAGACCACTGAAACCTGAAGGGCTGTTGGATATACGGTGTGAAAGGTTCCTCTACCATCCACACAAAAACTGATGTAAGTAAATTTTTATCTATATTTAATCTTTAACATGTTCTTCATATGGTCTCCAACTAGTCCCTCCACTCACCCTCTGTCCAAGCATGTAGGAGAACCTACGGTGACCTTCAGCTAATGTGAAAATGCCAAAGGTCCTCTCCAGAGCCAGTGTTTGGTTTGTCTGTTCTGAGCTATTGTCTAAACATGGCGGCCCAACATGGTGGCTCCCTATGCAGATATGAGGGGCTCATTCTATGCTAATGAAAACACAGTGATTCTTAGTTTCAGGTGATTTTACACCATTGAAATTATTACATTTCTGCCATCCGTTGGACTTCTAACTACCTTGCAGAAAGGCTGGACTATGATAGTCCTTGATATAGCCCTGGAAGTGCCCTTTGAAGTTTACCTTTACATGATGAAAGGGAAAATTGTTCAGGTTGACTGCCGGCCATCAGCAAATTTTGAATAATGTCAGATTTTTTCATCATGTAACACAACATCTTTAGCAGACAACAGATTTAATAATGATAGTATTTACTACAATTTCCTCATATGATTTTCCTGCTCTGCTTCACAGACATGACACATATTCCAATTAGTATATAATTCAGTCATCTCACTACACAGTTATGAGTGGTGCAACACATTAAAACTCACAAAGCAATAGTTTGACATTTATATTGTTAGCTTCATAACCGTGGTCCTTTATTTTGCTGTTGTAACAAATCAAGAGGCTTCACAGACGTACAGTGAAGAGAAACTCAACTCGACTTTTTTTTTTTTTTGACTCGCAGAGAATACAACCAAAATAAAAAGACATGACAGGTACTGTGAACTTTACTTGCAAAACAGAGAAACATAGTTTTATTCCAAACAGTTGGGAAGCTACTGCAGCCATTCTGTAACCCACATGCATGATTCAGGGTCACGACAAACAGGTAAATGCATGGACATAATGACTATCTGCCTGCAGTCTTCTGTTTGACTTGCTACTACAGCCATCATCGAGTTCATCCTCACCTCCTCCATCACCACCTGCTGCCACCACCAAGGGCAAGAGTAGACTGCAGCGGATCATTCGCTCTGCTGAGAAGGTGAACTCCTCCAAGACCTGTACACCTCAAGGACTTGTGCACCTCCAGGACCCCTGACCCCTCCCACTCCAGACACAAACTCTTTTAGTCACTCCCCTCTGGCAGGAGGCTGTGGTTTATCAGGACCAAAACCTCTTGCCACAAAAACAGCTTTTTCCCAACTGCAGTTGACCACCACCACAATTTCCCCAGTCATTTTCACACTATCTGTTGTGTATATTTATATTTTCTATACTTTTTTATAGGCAGTACCTGCAGTTTTATCTTTGTTCATATTTTTTCCTTCACTGTTTTGCACCAAAACACTAAAACAAATTCCTCGTATGTGAAAACTTACTTGGCAATAAACGAGATTGTGTTACTTTAACTGAGGAACAATCTGCTTCTTACAAACATGTGTCATTTAGTTCATTCTTACACTAACAGGAAAATTAATTATATTTACAGGAATAAACACTAATGGATTTACTTTGTACAGTAGTTGGTTGGTTAGTTGGTACAGATTCTAATACTAACACAACTCTTAGGTAGTTAATACTAATATAATTATCGTTACCATGTTTTTACTATATAATAACATGACGATGTTTTGTGTCCATGCATTAGTTTCTTGCCCTTCTTAGGTCTGAGTGTGGACACTCATATTACTTTAACAAACCATATACATGTAATCAATGCATAATTACCAGGGTATTACTGTATCTGCTTGAAATCACACAGACACCAGCTGTCCTGTCTGTCATTGGACAGTAGCCAAATTCTAGGTAATATCTCTGTGCTGGTGTTTGCATGATTATCCAAATCTAGGTTCACGCTACATATCAACAGTCATGTGATTTGTTCAAAATTACACAGAGAATAATTCAGTTACTCATCAGATGCAAAATGTTAGTACAATTAGTAGCCAGCTGGTCAGAAATTGCACAGTTAACATGTTCATAATTCAGGAGAAATTGGACAAATTTCTGACTAATCATTGTCTAATTTAGAGCGTATTTACAGCCAGCTATCAGCATCATGTGTCACTCACATCCGCAGCAGTTCACATCATTTCTTTGACATTTTTAGAATGTAATTTCTTTGCCCTCTTGAAAGACGTTGTCAGGGACGGTCACATATAACTTCTCAGTGGGACACATCACCAGCAGAAACACTTCCTCTCAACAGGACTGTTGTGTACTCAGTAGGAAGTCGTGGCAGCAGCTAATGATAATTGGTAATGAGATAAACAGAGGGACCAGGAAATCAGATTCTGTGAATCCATGCCAGTGCTAGGTATTAAAATTTCCCTTGAGTGTATCTGAAGTGGAAACGTTCGAATAAATCAGAACTTGTTTGTTCCTTCAGAGACACATCTCAGGCCTCGCACCACTTTAATTACCCAGTACTCAAGGACGTCTCCATTATACACTTTAGCTCTGTCAGATGAAGATCATGTTTTAGCCATTGATCTTCAGCGATAAGCAGAGTTTAAAGGAAATGTGATTGCACTCTAATGTGCTCTATTGGTGAAACTCTCTGAAGACTGGGTCCTCTTAGCCTTTGCAAAGCCTAATGGTTAAATTCCCCATTGAGAATCTGATTATAATGAGTCTCACACTCTGCAATGTGACTTTGCACAACAGATATGTTTCCTTTGTCCACATAAACACTTTTTCTCTTCCATTACTTAAAGGATTTTAATCTGTTCTCATGGCAAACATGCAAAAAAGCAGCGACTATTTGAGATGTTATGTCTTTCTGGAGATCAACAGAGTCACTAGATTTAAAGCATCACTCTAGAAAATTGTTCTTCTGACTGTATTTACACATAAACAGGTATATCTAAATTCAGTGTATTCAAACAGGTTCAAGCTTGGAGAATTAATGAAAATCTCACATATATATATATAAATATATATATTAGGGCTGTCAATCGATTAAAATATTTAATCACAATTAATCGCATGAGTGATCATAGTTAATCATGATTAATCGCATACATATCTGTTCTAAATGTACCTTAAACTGATTTTTTTCAAACTGTAATACTCTTTTCAATATGAGAATAGACAAATGCTTGCTTTATGCAAAAAAATCATGTTTATTTATTGCTACAATGAGAAATACTCTCAGTTCAAGTAACTAACATGTGCAAACTGCATTGTAAAACAAGATGCTGAAATAAACTAAAACAAAAGCCCAACCAAAAAAATTACAGATGGGCATACCAATTTACTAACTGTAACATTATACTATAATGTTAATAATAATCCATTACTGCTCTCGACGGCATCGACCTCGGTGCATTGCTTCCTGATTTCGCGAGCTACAGAGTGGCCCGAGGTTCAAATGTCACAAGCGTTAATCACGTTAAAAAAATTACTCTCGTTAAAGGCATGTTACGTTAACGTGTTAATAACACGTTAACTTTGACAGCCTTTATATATGTATATATATATATATATATGTATATATAATTGTTGTTTCCTGCACAGAAACTAGAATTACTGCCCTGTGGTTATATCCCTCCACCAACCAGCCAAGTTGCAGGAAATATGCTCATAATCTCCTCTTCCTGAGTTACAGTGCTGAATAATAACCAAAGGTGTTTTTGCAGAACATTATGATGTCACAGTGAAGTTGACCTTTGACCATTTGGCTATAAAATGTCATCACCTCATTTTATCCATGTAGACATTTGAGGTTGGTGGAAGTGTAGTTTTGCAGGTTTTTGCTCATAAACCAACCTACTGGACAAACTAAGATTTTGACCTGATGTTAGTGTGAAATAAAACGGGAGAGGATCACTTAAGTCATAAGGATTCATTATCATGGATTGAACGTTGGCACCAAAATTTCTGTCAATGATTCCAGTATGTTGAGAGATGTGTGAAAATGGTGTATACAAACCCATACAGAGTAATTTTAAGAGAAAAGAAACAGCTCAAAGGAAAAGTCACAAACTGTCAAGATGTTTTAAGAAGGGACTTAAAGAAGGTCACAGACTCAGCCGACCTGATTTCCTTTGGCAGATCGTTCCAGAGTCTTTGGGGCCTGACTGCAAACAGTATAGTTTCAGCCGGGCCTTTGGAACAGACAAAAGACCTTCAAACAAGGATCTCAACGTACATGCTGGTATGTACAGAACTAAGAGGTCAGAGATAGAGCAGCGAGAGAGGCCATGAAGTTATAAGTAATCAATAAAATCTTAAATTCTTTTCTAAAACGTACTAGGAACCAGTGTTAAGAGGCTAAAACAGAGATATGATCTTGTCTCTTAGTTCTGGTTAGAAGTTTGGTATCAGAGCTCTGTAAAATCAGGAGACAATCAATAGATTTTTGGTTGAGGCAAGTAAAAAGACTGTAGCAGTGCTCCAGTCATGATGAAATGAACACATGTGAAATAGTCTCCAAAGTTATTAGGGTTCATCCTCTGTGGAGCACGAATGTCTGTATATATTCCTTCTGGGCCAAAAAGATGGATGAACTGACCAAGCACTTCAGTTTTTTTTTTTCTTTTGATAGCATTTACCTGCAGGGTATCTGGTTTGAGCTCAAACACTTAATTGCAGGGTGGACATATTTATATGACTTTAATTAAACCCTGACATTCTGATACAGGTACTGAATAGTAAAATTTAATAATTCCCCATGTTTTAGAAATGTATTGTTTTCAGTGGGGACTGAATGGGAATGTCACTGTATGTCAGACTTCCTATTAAAAGAGGTTAACAGCTACTCCTGTTTCCATTTACTCGCTCCTGAGTATATTATAATTTCCTCCCTCAGTATGAATCAAGGTGACAGGAGGAAGCTGCAGCAGCCATCACAGAGGGATAGATACAGTTTACTGAGGCAAGACAAGAGCTGAGAGTTTTAAAGAGGAGCAGTGAAGTTCACACAAATCCGTCTTTTCTTACAACAGAGATGCATCGTCGCTTACACCAGAATCATGTTGTGGGGTAAGCTCCACCACAGTGAGCATCACAGCTACATGTGCTCTGTCAGAATAAAACAGCTTCAGCAGGTTCCTCTCACCCCCCACTGCATGCTCCAAATCAATTTCTCAAATCCTTTCTTCTGCCCGGTTGGAATCGTCATATCAGGGAGGAAACTGCAACAACTATAAATGTTAAAGCAATAACAAGCTGAGCAGAGCAAAGAAGAGCGACGTCTTACTCCATGATTCTCTTTCCAGACTCAGGAGGGAATCTCGAGGAGAACCATGAGAGACCAGGCAGGGGGTGATTTGAGAGAGAGGCGAAGACAAATGGATTGTCCTTCGCTGTGTGCTTCTTGTTGTTTAGCATGCAGGGAAGCTCATTTTAACCAAGTGAACCTCCCCCCAGAACAAAAGGTTTTCTAAACATTTCCCTTGCTGACCATGAATCTCAGTGGGGCGATGTGAGTAAAAACCATTAGTCCTGCACATCATTATCAAATTCATGCAGATCACCTGCTAAGAACAGGATGAGCGGAGGAAAAGGAAACTACACACACACACAACACACACACACGCACCCACCCACACACACACACACATAAGACAGAAGGTGGAAGCTTTTCTACTCTTTCCCACTGTATTGCATTAATTGCACTTGCCCTCTACACTGGCTCTGTAGGGGTCAACACTTTGTCTGGAGTGTCAACGGGAACAAGGATCTAGAGACTGCACTCACAAATGGATATGTTACCAAGTGAAATACATGTGTCCCTCTCCATGTGCTCTTTTAAGTATGTCCCCTTCCTAAGGTGAGCACAACTTTAGCACAACTCCTGTGACATCTGGACCAAGATTTATGGAGTAACCTCCTCATTAGATCTTGAATTTTGTTTAACAGGGGGAGTTCACAAATATCCACAGATCCTTAACTAAATCCCAAATCAAATTTATGAAAATTGCTCTGTGTGTGGCGAAGAAAAGAATAGAATTCCTTTATTGTCACTGTACATAAAAATGGACAACAAAATTAGCAGTGCTGTATCTGTTAGGTGCAAAACAAGACAATCCAGCAAACAAGTAAAATAGATAATAGACAGACATACATAAAAACAGGCAGGCTTCATAAAATCAGGCAGACATTCATAAAATCATAAATAAATAGTTTAAAATAAGCTGTGAAATGAAAAAGAAAATATTTGCATTGTTATTGCACGAGAAAGTATTGCACCGTTATTGCACATTGATTAGAAGAGCTAACTGCTTCGATTAAGATTTATTAGCCTGATGGCCCACAAGTAAAAACTATTTAGTACTTCTACTTGTGCAGGACTTCAGACTTCTGTATCTCCTACCAGAGAGCAGGAGAGTGAACAGTTCATGACCAGGGTGGAAACAGTCATTAATGATTTTCTTGGCTCTGCAGAGGCATCAGGAGTCAGAAATGTCCTCCAGTGAAGGCAGAGGGATGCTGATGATTTTTTCTGCTGCTTTTATTATCCTCTGCAGAGCTTTTTTGTCAGCAGCTGAACAGCTTGCATACCACACCGAGATGCAGTATGTGAGCACTCTCTCAATGGTGGAGCGGTAGAAGGACACCAGCAGCTGCTCCTTAAGGCTGTTCTTGCAGAGTACTCTCAGGAGGTGCAGCCTCTGCTGGGCCTTTTTCACTACCGCAGAGGTGTTTCCTGTCCAGGAGAGGTCTTCTGAGATCTGCACACCCAAAAACTTAAGACCCTCTCCACCTTGTCCCTATTGATGTAAAGGGGGGTGGGTTCTGCTCAGTTCATCTGAAGTCTATGATCAGTTCTTTAGTTTTGGTGGTGTTGTTGCCGGAACACCACCCAGACAGCTTCAGGATTTCATCTCTGTATGCTGACTCATCACCACCACCATGCATAAGTCCAACCACTGTGGTGTCGTCTTGGAGGGATGGATGGGAGTGCAGTCATGAGTGCACAGGGCGTACAGGAGTGGGCTCAGCCCACAGCCCTGTGGTGAGCCAGTGCTGAGGGTAAAAGTGGAGGAACAGTGGGAGTCTATTTAGATGGTTTGTGGACTGTTTATTAGGAAGTCTTTAATCCAGGCGCAGATGGTGGGGGAGAAGTCCAGGTTCGACAGTTTGTTAACTAGTACGTCTTGGATGATGGTGTTGAAGGCTGAGCCGATAGTTGACAAAAAGCATCCTGACATAGCTGCCTGGAAGTTTGATGTGGCACAAAGCTGCATGGAGGGCTGTGCGATGGCGTCATCAGTTCTGTTTGCCCTATAAGCAAACTGATGAGGGTCAGAGGATGGAGGGAGGCTGGCTTTGATGTGGACTGCATAGCACTTATGTCGGACTCTGATTCCCCTCTCCCCATCAGTAGCTGTGTAGTTGTGTTCTTTTTGAAAAGATCAGTTATTGCTTAAGAAAAGGATACAACAACTTTCTGAAAACTTATCTGGAGTATTTGGAAACATCACTGACATCACCATAACGAGCCATTTGTGGTTAACCAACTCTTTTAGGGAGATACCATTGTTAGCGTTATGTTTCACTTAATGTACTGATCTTTGTTTTCTCTGGGTCGGGGATGGGAAAGGAAACTATGTGTTTCTTTGTGTTTTCTTCTGTAAAATTGTTAAAATAATTGTGAAAAATAAAATATTCATCTCCTCTCCACCTACCTTTTCTTTAAAATACTTACTTTCAGTGGTTTTTGTGGTATCCTTACACAAGCCATTTTAACTGCATCACATGCCAGACTCATGATCATAGCAAAACAAGATGGAGGTTCTGCTTCTCCTGAAATTAAATTTTTTTTGCACACTTAATCTTTAAAGAAACCTGGTTTCTTTTAGCCAGAACATGCCTTTTTATTAGCCATGCTACCAGCTTGCCATGAAACTTTATATACACATTCATGCTCCCCAGGGGATGAATCCTCTTGACTTTTGGTGATTGCAAGATTTTTCCTCTCGCGCCACAGACTGACATTTGTGGTTTTGAGTATCTCAGAATATCTTGACTGTTTTAATGACCGCCATGAAATTTCATGGTCCCCTCAGGATACATTTTCATGACTTGTGGTGATCTGACTTTTCATCCAGCAACATCTTGAGGGCAGAACACATTCTTATCCAAAATACAAATGATCTGAGTGGTCTATGGTTATTTCCTGCAATTACATCAATAACTAATACAACAGCTGCCCATCTCTCGTGCTAATACTAGCCCAAATGCACCCTGCTTGTTACCTGCCAATTGGAAAGTAATACCTCCAGAGTAAGTGAAAAGGGACTTGAGAGAAAATGAAGTGTACCTGTAAAAACACTTTGTGTGAGTCTGTTGTTGATCTGCACTATTCTCACTGGAGCTACTCTCAGATGTAAAAATAAAACAATAACTGACTGCAGTGAGACAACTCAAGGATGATCTAAAATAGATAAATAATAAAGCTTTGGAATACCATTCACATCTGACTGCTGAGTTTATGACCCTCCCTCCATGTGCAGTCACCATCATGTGATCAGAACTGAGTAAACTGTGCTTGGTGTTGATGACCGTGATGTGGTTGAAAGCCCTGGGGAAAAAAAAGCTAATAAGTGGAGCTTGAGTTAAGACTACTTTGTCAACTGAGAGGTCAAGAATGAACCTAAATGCTGAAAATATTTAGCTTTCTCTTTGTGAAGTTTAATTGGCAGTGGTATATCAAACTCACAGTGTGTCAAAACACATTGACTACATTGATATTTTTAAATGTGAACTATTTAATCTACTGTGTAAATTGCGCCTGGCTGCTACTGTCAGAGTGCAGATGAAGCTATTCAGACCCTGAAAAGCTTCCAGTGGTGAAAATGGACACCAGCCTGTATGTTGGTTTTGACCTGTAAATTGTGCATTGTCCACCACATACATTGTCTGGCAGATACATGAGAGCTATGATTAAAATTTTTCATTTCTCAACTATATGCAAAACAAATAAGACCAGTAAGGCATTGGAAGCTGGTGGAAAATTAAGGCTTGCATGACTTGTAATGTTTTTACAGCGCCTCTAGTCCAGCTATTCTGGATTCTGCTCTCCTTTCAATGCCCCCCTCAGTAACACCTTGAGGGAACTCCTACGAACAAACTTTCAAATGGACTCACGGACGAACTGATTAGATTATGGTGGTCAAAGGTCAAAGGTCAAGGTCGTGGTGACCTAGCAAAACACAGTTTTGGCCTTGTGAACGCTATATCTCAGTAATGCCTTGAGGGAATTTCTTCAAATTTAACACAAACATTCACTTGGATTCAAAGATGAATTGCTTAGATTTTGGTGGTGACAGGTCAAAGGTCAAGGTCATAGTGATCTCATGCACTTGTAAATGCAATATATCAGGAGCGCCTGGCACAAACTAGCACAAACATTCACTTGGACTCAAAGATGAACCAAATTCACAAATTCATACACTAATTATAAAACAATTTAAGTCAAATGTCCATAAGTATAAAATGAAGTGATGACATTTTATATCCAAATGGTCAAAGGTCAACTTCACTGTGACATCATAATGTTCTGCAAAATCACTGGTTATTATTCAACACTGTAATCCAGGAAGAGGAGATGGTAACCATATTTTCTGCAACTTGTCTGATTAGCCGACGCAGACAACCCTGATATGGTAACTCTAGTTTCAAACATGCCTTTACAAAGACTTTGTTTTCCTCAGTTTTTATTTTTGCATCTATTTTCTAAATAATTTTTGAGTTTCAAAATAAAGGAAACATTCTGCTCAAAATGTGCAGGTATAGTCACAACTTAAGCTTTCTGTAGGGAGTTATGGTGGTTTTGTTTAGGGAGAACACTGAACTCTCCATAGAAGAGAAACTATTGTTTTTGTAGTCTTGTCTCGAGTACTGAGTCCCTCTGTTTCTGTGAACAGGAGCGGAAAAACTTCTGCAACTTGGACAGCCTGTTTATACACTGAGTAAATAGGCTGAGTGATAAAAGTGGAGCTCATATTTCCTTTTTTTTCAGTGAGAAGATGAAAAACAACTGTGATATGCTCCCTACCTGCAACCTTACCAGCAGAAGATGACAACTGCATCTTCTACTGTGTGTGTGTGTGTGTGTGTGTGCGTGTGTGTGTGTGTGTGTTTGTGCTTTCCTCTGTTTATGCATGCCTGTATCTGTGCATATCCATGTAGGACTGCATATCATTACAACCAAGCATTTCCATATAAAATCAGAAGGCTAGAGCCTCTGAATTGCTCTGTCTTGCCTCAGCATCAGACCTCCTAACTGATCTGAGGCTGGCTTTTAGAACTATGACTAAGATAATGACTAGACGGCATTGTTGGAGCGTCTGGAACTAGTTTATGCTCATACTACAGCACAAACAAGTAATATTTTAAGGTAGTTTGGATGGTTGATGTTGCTTTGATGTTGTTTATCACTATCTGGAAAAAAGATGTGCAGCAGAACAAGTAAAACCACTATATGCAGCCACTTGGCCACGATGTTCAATAATGTGATTAAGATGAGGAGTGTAATAAATAAATAGAATGAAGATTGGAGCCAATTTTTCCTGTGTATTTGTGTATCGTTGAAATCCTGAACATCTTTCTGTCGCCAATGGTAAAGACAGGAAATTAGAGCACACTCTCCAGGACCCTACAAAGATAACACATATATATTTCCTGCACACAAGCACACTGTTACATTCAGTTAACCCTTTGAGGATTATAATGAGAGGTAGCCAGAGAAAAACAAGATGTAAAGTCTAGACCAGGGGTTGGCATGTAAGTTTAGCCTTGGGCTAGTTTCTTCCTAAGCCACTAAATGGCTGGGGCCAGAACATAATCAAAGGCCTAATTTATGAAAGTGATTGATAAAAATGCAACTGGAATTAGTGGGAGACAGTTTCAGAGTTTCTTAGTCAGCTGCTCCACCCTGTGGTTACGTTGTGCCGGACAGTTAGAAACCAAAAGAGTGCGATGTGAGACACATAATCTCGTCGGTGTCTTTAGTCACCAGGAATTAATTCTGGCCTACTAGAGTCATGAAATGCTCTTAACAAACTCTGTTTTGGTTCCTCTTTCCATAATGTGAATCATAAATGTTTGACACTTTAATTTTGAGAATGACTGGCAGCTTCTTTTTTCCGCCCCAGGGGCTCACATATTGTAATAACCATGTGACATACTTTTACTCTCAGAAATATTCCATGGCATCAGTGACCCTCCCCTCCTTCCTTTTTAAGTCTTTGTATGCTATAGGTACGCTACTACATTGTGTGTGGATTGGAGTTAGCTAAACATTTAGGCTAGCTTGAGAAAAACTTCACAATCGCTATTATGTGGCTCCATGGCCCACTGTCAGATATAAGTTAGTTTGAATGATTTACTGAACTGCTGTGTTTTTCATACCACACATTGCCTGTTGGCTATTTCCGAGGTTATTTTGAACTTTGATTGGACCTTTCCAGAATAAAAGCTCTCAATCATCTTGAGATAAAGCATTGTTGCATCAAATAAAGATCTTTCTTGCACTTTTATTTTGTAGGAAAAACCACTAAAGAGGAAGTGTTCCTGTGGGTTAACTGTTGCTGGAAATGTATTTTAGCATTAGGTGTTGTCCAAATGACAGTGCAGCCTGAAGCCTGATTCTTGAATCTCTGTGACTGTCATTCACTCTCAACATGGATAAACGTATGACAAGCATTCTTCATGTGGGGGTAATTTTTTTCTATTTGGACATTAGAACTGAATGTGGGACTGTCAGTCCAATTCTAAAATAAATCATATTGTTTCTGGCAGGCTAGTTTTGGCCCACAGGCTGCTAACCACTGGTCTAGACCATGCTTTCTGCCCCAAGAGGTGGAAATGTTAAAGACACTGAATGAACAACAAACTGACAATTAAGCTTGAGGTGTTCAAAATTTAAAATTTGTCCTGAGGCCATGGAGCCCCATTTCATTGGATGTGCTGAAGAGTAACTGCACTCAGTAACTGCACTCAAACTTTCTTTTCAGCAGTTAACTTCTAACAAAACTGTTTTTTCAGTTAATCACAAATAGTTTGAGCTGATAGAAGAATTCACTTTAAAAAAAAAGTCTGCCTCAGTCTCCTCCTGAGGGATAACATGGCAGAGGAGGGATCAGTGTTTGGAAAGAAGAGTTACTCCTTGAGTCACAGTCTCTAGTTTTAGGTGCTGTTTATCATTGATGTTCTTATTATCAGTTTTGAGTGGTCTTCAGCATCGTTACTTGGTTGGAAATGCGGCTCTGAACTGTGAAGACCTGTTTCGAAGCTAATTCAAGCTAGCTAGGTAACAGCTTTTACAGATGCCGGCAGAGAGATGCCATGATCAAGAGATTTATTTCTCTTCTAGGGCAGTAAACACAACACACGCCTGCAGGTAATTGGGCTTCACTCTGCTTCCCTACATATTCAGACCTGGCAAACAGTGACATTAACCACTATAACAACTGCAGGTACAGCTATTTACCAGCACTCCCTCTATCACTGCAGGAGGAAGAGCTAGTCAAGCTAACACCAAACACAGGTACCCACACAGTGATGTTCCTAAAAGGCTATAAATGTTCCTGTTGTACTTCTAGTGTTTGTCGAAGCAGCACTGGACTCTCTCTTTCTTTCCAGTGGGGACACAGACGCAAAGAGTTAATTAACAGGAGTCTAGGTTTTGATTTATAGTTGTGCGTCATGTTGTGTAATCCCTGCAGTAAATGTGCTTTCATTTACTTTATCTTGTACCACAGTATATACTGAACTGGAGTTACATTCACTTAATGTATAAGAGAAACAACTAAACCAGCAACAGCACAGAATGCAAATATACAAGGGGACTGACAAACCGACCATACTTAATAAAACAGAGAGAAGCCACCCGGGCCAACCACACAGTGGACCATTAGACCCGGATACCTCCCCAGACCTAAACCAAAATTAGAAACCACTGGTAACTGAAACAAAGCCCTGAAAACAGCACTACAAAATCCATCACCCCAAGCAAATAAATAATCACTGAGAAGGGAATTTATGCTGGTTACGTCTCAGGCTGCTGCTGCTGCTGAATCCAGGAGGAGGAGGGAGAGACAAACAGTGTCCCTCCTTCCTCCTCCATACAGGTTTTCCCCACTCAGGCTGGACCAGATACACCAGGAAAACGACACATACACAGATTAATTATCAGAAACACATACAGGATGAGGGGCGGCACGGTGGTGCAGGGGTTAGCACTGTTGCCCCGCAGCAAGAAGGGTGCGATCCCTGGGCCTGGGGCCTTTCTGTGTGGAGTTTTGCATGTTCTCCACGTGTCTGCGTGAGTTCCCTCCACGTACTCCGGCTTCCTCCCGCAGCCCAAAGACATGCACGTTAGGTTGATTGGTGACTCTAAATTTCCCGTAGGTGTGAATGTGAATGGTTATTTGTCTTTGTGTGTCAGCCCTGTGATAGACTGGCGACCTGACAGTCACATAAGCAGTATAGCAAATGGATGGATGGATATACAGGATGAGTGCATAATAACCAATATTCAGTTTACAACTGGCTGGTGGTTGTTGAAGAAAGTTGTTCTTGACTAAAGTGCTGGACAACAGATCGGCATCCCTCGCCTCCCTCATAACAGGGATACAAACTGACACCATTGTAAAACATTGGTTAAAGCAGTGAAATGATGGTACTCTGTGTGGCTGACTGACTCAATACACAATGACCAGTTTCAGAAGATTTTCTGTTCTAAAGGTTAGATATTTCTAAGGCACACAGAAAGTGATGCCTGTTATATAATGGGGTCCAAGATCTGACACTATGTGATAAACGCCACAGTATGGTTGATTTAAAATGAATACATCTGTAACTGGTAGTTTGCACAAGTACCAACAGCCACAAATGAACCAGCTAAGAGCCACATGCAGAAACTCAAACACAAGTCCACGGAGTACAGCACTGCACCATCGGCTACGTTATTTGAGTGACATGAGAACCTTTAGCTCTGGGATGTGTCTTTTTAGAGCCTGCTCAGTGGGAGCTGGAAGCCACCTGCCTGATGAATACAATCACCAAATGGCTCCTTGTCAAGAGGCAGCTTCAGAGATCTTGGCACCGGAGAAAACTCCATGTGCAACAGTCCCTGGGCACCCATTATGAGACCTCATTTAGTTTCACCACACAATATGAGGCTATCACATCCAACTGAAGTCTAATGAGCACATTTCTTTGAAATGATCAAATATTTGAGGCCACACAAAGCAGCTATTTGCCAGGATTGTTCTTAGTGATTCACCAGTGTATGCGTGGCATTTTACTACCTGTCCTCTACTTTTACTACTCGTGCATGTGTTATTATCTCTTAGCATTGCCTAAAGCACAATTCACACAGTTCCATGGGCACAGAATAAGTATAAAATAATGGGCCTAATGGGTATACAGTTGCCAGAGGTCAGCATTTTAAGATCTGTTGCTTTCTATTTCAGAAAAGCGGGACTTTGAACATTGTAATGAAAATTGAGAAAACCCTACAGATTAACAGGAGGTGACATAATTTATACATCAAAAACCCATCAGTGCAGATCTAACAGATTAAATTATTATTTGTGAATGAATCTCATTGCCCCATCATCTGAGAAATGTGTGATGGATTTATTACTTTTTAAAAGAAGAAAGAAGGCAGAATTACACAGGATTAAATTCACAGAATTATTTCAAATCACTGGGTATCCCAGCAAACATTGGTCCCCTATGAGAAAACCAGCTGTCTACAGCCAGGCAGCCAAGTGGAGTCTGGCAGTGGGACAATCACCGTGTGGCTCGTTCTGCGGCAGCCCACTGTCAGAGCGATGGTGATGATGCTGGTGATCATAGAGGATCAGGCGTCCCATTTTTAACCTTAATGCAGCACCAGAACAGTGGGATTAGGGAGGGAAAACAAACTCAGTTAAGGTTTGTTATGCAAAAACCTACAGTACATATGAAAAAATATTTACATCAACTTTGCCCAGATTCCTTTCATAGCTTTGATAAAACTGATTGCGTGATTGATAGTCACACACAGAAACATGACTCATCACTTTTCCTGAAGAACTTAACAGTAATATAAATATAATTTCCCCAGTATTTACACATCATTTGTTGAGTGTGTGAGTGTAACAGGGGCTTTCCATGTAGTTTACTCACTCACCGGAAGAAGAGAGGAGGAAATAAGAAGTACTGCAACCACCATCTATTTAAGCACATATATTTTCTTCTCAGTTGCTTCTTTTTTTTGAACTGATTTTTTATTTAACATATACATACATAGATACAAACACAAACTCAACAAACACCGAGGGGATTTATATTATATGCAGTTATATTTGCTTGAAGTTCTGTAAGAGTCCTTTCTCTTTTTTTTTTTCCAATGACTCTTTGTAAATTTCAGTCACTGTTTTTGTACCTTTACGTCCTATTTCCGCAAGTCCAATCCTCTTCTTCATTCCAAATGCCCTAACGAGCATTACGCGTTAATATAAGTACTTTACAAGTGAGAGCAACAGCAATACAAAAAAGAAAAAGAAAGAACATTCCCTCCTGTAATACAAAATAAATAAATAAATAAATAAAAATAAATAAAAATAAAAAATTGCCTGTATTAATAATGACCATCTTTTATCAAGCATATCCATTTTCAACTGTAGTCTTGCTGTGATTTTTTCCATGATAAACACATTTTTTACCCTGTCTCTCCATTGCATTATGTTTGGAGGCTGTGGTTTCAACCAGGAAGCTGTTATTGTCTTTTTTGCTATTAGCAGCAGGATTCTCAGTAAATATTTACAGCTCTTATCTATCATACTGTCAGGAATTATACCCAAAATGTAAAGTGCTGGTTCCAGAGGAAAGTTAATGCCCATAATCTGTTTAATTTCCTTTTGAACATTCTTCCAAAAATCCTGTATCTTTGGGCAATCCCAGAATATATGAGTGGAGTCACCCACTGCTCCACACTCCCTCCAACAAAAGTCAGTTGTATTGCTGTATTTCGATGTGATGAACGGAGTGTAAAAGTAGCGCATTTTAACTTTCCAATCAAATTCCCCCCATGTTGGACTATTAGTTAGTTTATGTCCCTCTTTAAATGTTTCCTCCCACTCTTCTTCTGATATTATGATATTCGCTTCCAGTTCCCATTTTTCTTTGTTTTTCATTTTTATAGATGTCTTCTCAGTTGCTTCAAAACTACATAACAGCTTTCTCTTAATTCCCCGAATGGTCTCAAATTTATTTGCCGTTTAACCTGTATATATCTTCAGCCTTGTGCCACAACAGTAGGGTACTTGAGGGGTTCAGATGTTTCTCTGGTGAGGTCAAATGCCCCTGGTTCACCTATGGGGTGCATATCAGCCTGTTGTCAGTCCAGGTTCCCCCAAAACACCCCTCTGGTCAAGATGAAGTGCAGCGCTGTGAAGCTAAGTGCCCTCATCAGTTAGTACAAAAAACACTAAGATGTGACCTAAGAGCAAGAAAGAACCCAAACCAAAACCCTGCATCATATTTTCACTCGAGTTTTTCTAATTTCTTTTGAACTTGCTAGAGAAACCCTGAACTTTGTTCACTTTATCTTATTTTTTTAGCATTTTTGTCTGTGGCTGTGATACGGTCTTATTTCGTCATATGTTTATCTTTGAATGTACCAAGCAGGTGGATATTTTTACACCTGATTTAATATTATATCTATTTACTGCCATACAATCCTCTCCCTACTGCAAAAGTGTATCTGTGTTGTCTAATTAGGGGATATAGTTCACTACGCTTCAAACTAACTACTTTCTAAGACACATCGTCTGCTACAGCCGTTCGGATTGGCCACATTCGAAGGAGGGACGAGAGTCTACCATCCCAGGGAGGGGAGAGATGCTCTGAATCATATCAGATGCTTTTAGATGATCCAACAATGTAAAGCTTTGTTTCTGTCAGACACAGAGTCCCCAGTGAGATGATGTCAAAATTAATCTTACTGCATCTTTTGCATCAAAGGCATCGGGCAAGACTTTTTTTTGTGGAGCACACGGCCATGCTTGGTATATGACATCCTTCCAGTGACACCTATGGATTTCCTCTTCAGTTTTGTGATTTGTTTCTTTATGTTTTGCTGGTACATCCTGCAACATTTCGGAGAATGCGTTGAGAATAAAATCCTCTGTGGAAGTGGGGTTCGCACAGCATTAACAAAGATTAGAAGAACCACAGAATCAGTCCCATCTACAACCTTTTCTGAGTCACTTCAGAAGTAATGTTTAGGGTAACTTGCAGTTCCATCTAGACCTTCTTATCTTGAACCACTGGATAACAGCAGGAACTTTTAGCATATTTGAAGTTACTATTTAAGAACTGGACGGAAAAATAAAGTGACTGAAGCTCAGGTGAAAGAGAAGATCAGCCATTTATTGTAGGGTTGGTATTTTAACGACTGGCTCTTCCTGTCAGTGTCAGATTGTGTCACTTAACACAAAAGCAAGCAGTAATACAGAGCATTGAAACCTTGACTGGGGCTATACTGAAACTTTATCATTATTTAAATTAACATATTTTCTACATTGGTGGCACAAGGAATAGAGCTAAGAGAATCAGTGGTGTAAAAGCAGTGAGGCAGAACCATGTCTGGCACACAGTTTACCATGTTTCTCCTCCCTAGGGTTGACTTTCAAACCAGTACGAGCTGGCAATTGATTTTCAGCTCTGTATACTAAGATACTTCCAAGTCAAGTGGCCTTTGGCTCCCTTCTCCCTTCTCACACCCTTTCAATCAGCCAACATGTGTTCCTGATTCCAGGGCCAGCTTCCAGACCTCATGTTGGAATCTCACAGAGGAAGCACAGGGACTGATTCCCTGGCAGAGGACATGTTTAATACTGCAATTCCTCAGTGTCTGCAAGCGGGTCTCTGCTCTCTCACTTGGATAATTGAATAAGACTGGCTGCTGTACAGTGATCTCTCTGTGTCTGTAAGCCTTCACACTTACCTCACGCCTAATGAGTGGATAAATCGGATTGCTTTGTAGACTCGATCCTTCTATGGTATCTGGTTCTTTGAGTTGTCTGCTTTAATTTCTATGGTATGTCTGTTTTCCCTGGAATGGAAAAAAGGTGTGGTGGTGGTGGAGTGTGTGTGTGTGTGTGTTACTATCCAATAAACTTGAGCTCCAGTCATTACAGGGCTCAGGTCTGTGATCATGTTATGGAACCAGATGCTGTAATTTTCCTGTTGGCTAAGTATGCTCCTTTGTTGCATGAATAGATCTACAATTTATTGCTGTATACATTCCTGATAGACAGAGAAAAAAAGAACTGGGATGCGATCTGAAAAGTTCTTCAACACCCCCTCTGATGAAAATGAAGTTTTTAACCTTGTTAACGTCCATATGATTTTTTTTTTTATATAATACAAGACATATCATGAGCAAAATAATCACCATATTTCAGTGAACAAATAATCAACCAAGTGTCACAAAAACAGATTCAGACAGACAGGGATTCATACGTCGTATAAAGGAACAGATCCCATCAACCTGTGGGGATGGACAAAATAAACCTGAAACCTTGTCTGTTCAGAGAGCCAGAGTTTGCATTAGCATAACCATTAACACTGTGTCAGTCAGCAACAGAGACAAATAAAAGATGCTAACTAGCAGACATATCATAATCAGAATCAGAATCAGAATCAGAATCAGTTTTATTGCCAAGTATGTTTTCACATACAAGGAATTTTTTCTGGTGATTGGTGCAATTGATCAGCAACAGTGGGGCTCTCTAGCCTTGTTGATGAGGCTAATAGCAGATGGGAAGAAGCTATTTTTGTGGCGAGAGGTTTTGGTCCTGAAGGACCGCAGCCTCCTGCCAGAGGGGAGTGTCTCAAAGAGTTTGTGTCCAGGGTGGGAGGAGTCAGCTACAATCTTCCCTGCACGCCTCAGAGTCCTTGAGGCGTACAGGTCCTGGAGGGACGGAAGATTGCAGCCAATCACCTTCTCAGCAGAGTGGATGATACGCTGCAGTCTGTTATTGTCCCTCTCCGTGGCAGCAGTGTACCAGATGGTGATGGAGGAGGTGAGGATGGACTCAATGATGGAGGTGTAGAAGTTCACCATCATAGTCCTTGGCAGGTTGAACTTCTTCAACTGCCTCAGGAAATACATCCTCTGCTGAGCTTTTTTGATGAGGGAGCTGATGTTCAGCTCCATTTGAGATCCTGTGTGATGGTGGTTCCCAAGAAGCGAAAATGCTCCACGGTAGCCACGGGGGAGTCACACAGGGTGATGGGGGTGGGTGGGGCTGGGCTCTTCCTGAAGTCCACTATCATTTCCACTGTCTTCAGAGCGTTTAGCTCTAGGTTGTTCTGCCTGCACCAGGTCACCAGACGCTCAGTCTCCCACCTGTAGGCAGACTCATCGCCATCAGAGATGAGTCCAATGAGAGTGGTGTCGTCTGCAAACTTCAGGAGCTTGACAGACTGATGGCTGGAGGTGCAGGTGTTGGTGTACAGGGAGAAGAGCAGAGGAGAAAGAACCCAGCCTTGCGGGGATCCAGTGCTGATGGTCTGGGAGTCAGACACGTGCTTTCCTAGCTTCACGTGCTGCCTCCTGTCAGACAGGAAGTCGGTGATCCACCTGCAGGTGGAGTCAGGCACGCTCAGCTGGGAGAGCTTGTCCTGCAGCAGAGCCGGGATGATGGTGTTGAAGGCAGAGCTGAAGTCCACAAACAGGATCCTGGCATAGGTCCCTGAGGAGTCCAGGTGCTGGAGGATGAAGTGGAGAGCCATGTTGACAGCGTCGTCTACAGACCTGTTAGCTCTGTAGGCGAACTGCAGGGGGTCCAGGAGTGGGTCAGTGATGGATTTGAGATGGGACAGGACAAGGCGCTCAAATGATTTCATGACCACAGAGGTCAGGGCAATGGGTCTATAGTCATTTAGACCTGTGGGCCTTGGTTTTTTGGGGACAGGGATGATGGTGGAGGATTTGAAGCAGGCTGGCACGTGGCAGGTCTCCAGTGAGGTGTTGAAGATGTCTGTGAACACTGGAGACAGCTGATCAGCACAGTGCTTCAGGGATGATGGAGAGACAGAGTCAGGACCGGCTGCTTTGCGGGGGTTCTGCTTCTTAAAAAGCCTGTTGACATCTCTCTCCAGAGTAGAGAGAGACGTTCCTTTGGTAGGGGAGGAGGAGGGGGGTTCTGATGTGGCTCTGATGTGGAGGTTAGTGTCAGGCTTGTCCCACTGTCTTTCAAAGCGGCAGTAGAACTCATTCAGATCGTTGGCCAGACGGAAGTCATTAATGGAGTGGGGGGGTTTAGGTTTGTAGTTTGTGATCTTTCTGAGCCCTTTCCAGACAGAAGCAGAGTCGTTGGCTGAGAACTGGAGCTGAAGTTTCTCAGAGTACAGTCGTTTAGCTTCTCTCACCGCTTTGCTAAACCTGTACTTGGACTCTTTAAACCTGTCCCTGTCCCCACTCCTGAAAGCTTCCTCCTTTTGCCTCCTGAGCTGACTGAGCTTAGCTGTGAACCAGGGTTTGTCATTGTTATAACTCACCCTGGTGCATGATGGGATACAGCAGTCCTCACAGAAGCTGATGTATGACGTCACAGCCTCTGTGAACTCATCCAGACTGTTGGAAGCAGTCCTGAACACCTCCCAGTCAGTGCAGTCCAAACATGCCCGCAGATCCTCTATGGCTTCACTGCTCCACTGCTTCGATGTCCTTGCAACAGGTTTACACAGTTTTAGTTTCTGCCTGTATGTGGGAATCAGGTGGACCATGACATGGTCAGAGTGGCCCAGTGCAGCCCGGGGGACGGCGTGATAAGCACCACTGATTGTGGTGTAACAGTGGTCCAGAGTGTTCCCCTCTCTGGTCGGGCAATTAACAAACTGTCTGTATTTGGGCAGTTCATGACTGAGGTTCCCTTTGTTAAAGTCACCAAGGACAATAACTACGGAGTCCGGGTAGGTCTGCTCCACACACAGTATCTGGTCGGCGAGCGCCCGCTGTGCCTCCTGCACGTTGGCCTGTGGTGGGATGTAAACACCGACCAGGATGATTGAGGTGAACTCACGGGGGGAGTAGAAGGGCCTGCAGTTTATGATGAAAGTCTCCAGGTCAGGAGAACAGTGCTGCAGGATCACTGTCACGTCTTTGCACCAGCCACTGTTTGCATAAAAGCAGATTCCTCCACCTTTGGTTTTGCCGGACAGCTCTGTGTCGCGATCCGCTCTGAAGAGTTGGTAAATAATAATGGTTATATAATAAATAATATAATGGTTATCATAGTCACTGATTTTGGGTCTGACTGAGGCTCAGATGTGCTCTATCATCTTTATACTCTTTGCTCTTTCACCTGCCATCCAAGAGCAAACAGTGGTGGTGGGCTGGGCACAAGGTCTGAGCCAGAGTTTCTCAATGAGGAGGTAAGATTAGATCTGCTTGTGGCACTACTTTTCCTGTTTGCTTCACTTTTTTTTACGTGAGAAAACCATGTTAAACCATGTTAAAATATTAATCATAGCAGAGTATTTTTACATAGTTTAAAACATGTTTGGAGAGGAACTTTCAAAACTTGTAATGTAACCTAGTTTTGATCACTATCCTTACATCTGAAGGTTTGTCATCTATATAGGAACCAGTCAAATGAAACTCTTGTTCCAGGGATGTCTCACTCAGTCTACATTAGTCAGGGCCATTGTCTGCTCTTTGCAACTTCAACAAATACTACAAGTGAAACTGCTACGAGAGTCAGCAAGCAATTCAGTCTTTACTTTTATGACAAGATTGTGTTTCCCCCCTCAGCACACCCACAGTCCTTCTAACTACACAGTCTTAGGAGATTATTAATGCACCACTTTACCATACATCAGTTCTTGTAAGGTGCTCATTTGTGCACTCAAACTGTGACATTTCAGTGATTGCGCTTTCCATCTTCATTAGACAAATAGAGAGAAATGCAGTTGGACAGTTGATGCCTTGCAGAAATGGAGGCAGGGGTAGAAGCTGCGGCTGTGAGTGCTTATTACCCCACACTGCTCAACAGGCCTGGGAGCTCTGCTTCTGCTGATGTAGCAGCCTTTAATTGGCTCGGGGGTTTAGTTTTACTACTCACATTACTAGTGCACACACACACGTTCACACACACATCAACCACACATCAACCACATGTTAAACACCTGAGGCCTGGCTAAAGGATATGATGCATAATTAACTTTTTTTTTTTTTTTTGTGGGGGTGCGTGAGTGGTAGGAGTAGCTTGGTCATTAAATAGCCGGATAAGGTGTACAAGCACAGCAAGACACATTTCACTAATTAAGCTTCTGTTTAGGCAACTGTTGTAGTAAGATGTACTGCAAATAATAAAAAATGTGGTAAAGCATCATCAAAAATACATCCTGCAATGTATTATGTGATCTAATATGAATAGGTTGTAATCTGTACAACAAAATATATCAAATGTTGAATCATGCATTTAATACATAAACTATGATTCCTGATAAAATTATATGATTAGAAGTTTGTGACAGTGTATGTTGACCCCAGAACATAAGGGTGTGAGAAGGGAGGGGGGAGTTTGGCTCTCTCCAAGTCTAACCAGAGCTGGAAAACTGGCAAACCATTTGGTCATCTGTGATGAAGGCTCTCTGTGGGGGCACCTTGGTAAAGATAAACCAATGACCAGCCTCCAGGGGGCTCTCTGAGACACAGCTCTCCATGCCACAGTGTAGTTGTTTTTAGAAAAACGGGTGGGTCCTCCACTCAGAGGCTGATAAAAAGAGGAGGTTTGGGCACTGTGTTTTTAGTTCGGCCCCGGGGCCAGCTCCAGTTTATGTCTTGCTTCTAAGAATAAACTCTATTGCACTGAACTCTGTCCTTTTCCAGAAGATTTTTTTGAACATTTGGGAACTCCAATGTATGTGCGAAGTGTTGGAGAAGAGGTTCAGACTTAGTCGCTGGCTCACATCTGAGCTTCTACTCACCAACATGGAAAACAAAATAAACTTAGCTCGCAGCTAGCTGCAGTGCTCCAGGTCCTCTGCTCATTTCACGTATTCACACAGAACCAGTGCTTGATGTACAGTTTACACTGTGAATGTCACATATACCTAGATTTTTTTTGTGTAGGGTTGGGTGAGGGGTAGGGCTAGTTTGGTCATTAGATAGCCAGATAAGGTGCACAAGAATAATTAGGACAAATTTCACAAAATAAGGTCTGTTTAGGTGACTAAAAGTGTGGATAAAAAAAACAAATTCACTGTTTACTCGTGGCATAGCTTTCTGTAAGTTGGTTCAGCAATTTTCAGCAAACATAGTTAGCAGCTAGCTCCACTGCTCCAGGTCCTCTGCTCATTCCACTTATTCACTTATGTACAGCTTACACTGTAAATACATATATTTACTATATAATTACATATGCCCAGAATCTTTCTATCTTTTGTGAAGGGTTGCCTGAGGGGTAGAGTTAGCTTAACAGTAAGCTGGCCAGATAAGGTGTACAAAAATTTTACTAATTAAGGTTCTGTTAATGTGACTTAAAGTGTAGATTCTGAGCAAAATCACTACTCATGGCATAGCTTTCTGCAAGTCACTGTAAATATCATCCTCATCACAGATTCACAGGGACTGCTCTCCATCTCAGAGAGTCTATACTGCTGCTTTCACTAGAGATGATATAGCAGCACATAAACAAAACTGTGTTACAGAAGCAAAATCTGCAGGATACAAGGTTCTAAAGTGCTGCTAACATACAGCACGCTTGTCAGATTAAATGCTTAATCTCTACATGTGGCACGGCACATATTCCATTTAAAGATTAAAGCTTTGAAATGCCTCCGGATCTCTTATTGAGAATATTCAAAGACTCCTTCAGGAACTGTTTCTCCTGATTATTAGTCTCAACAAGAAGAGGCCCAGGAGACGTCTGACCCGACCAGCTTGAAACAGCCTGCTCAGCACTTCAGACATGAATAGTAACAGCAAATGCTCATCTTATAGTATTATCTAGAGTGATGGTGAGAGAAGCCATGCATGACCGGGCACTTTGATTCAATATCAGAGTTGTGTTATGATGTATACCTGCTGTTCTAGTCAATAAATGACACTTTGACCTTAGCTGGTGTCTTTTCTTTTTTAAGCTACTATCACTGGCTGACTGCTGGTATTTTCAGCCCCTGACTCTCCCAACACCCCTGCTGAAAACTAAAAAAAGAAGCATTTATTTTATATGTTACTATTGTGTGTGTGTGTGTGTGTGTGTGTCTGTGTGTGTGTGTGCATCACAGAAGAACAAGTCAATGCTGAGTGAAACCGTCTGACCACCTGGGAAGTATAACGCTGTTTGTGTGTGTGTGTGTGTGTGTGTGATATCTCCTGTGGTCTGTCTTCCCAGGTGGCCTCCAACTCACTCTAGCCTTTTTATGTCTCATCCTAGACTCCAAACACACAAGCGAATGACATAAACAGACACACACAGCATGCTGTAAAACCCACACCACCACAATCCTATGCACGCACACACATACTCAAACATACACCAAGTGTAACAACCTCCTTTGTGTACATTGATCAAAGCAGTGATTTTGATCACTAATATATAAAAAAATACTGAAAGTACACAGATGTTATCATTATTAGTAACTAGTGTGAAATTAATGCTGTTGCATTGAAAAAGCCTCCATAGAAAATTATGGACAACATACCTGTAACCTATTAGATTTAGTTCCTTAAACCTAAAGTAATAGTTTCTTAACCCTGACTAAATGACAGTTACCTTATATATACATTATAGAAATAAATGATTTGAAATAAAAAAATGTTGGCTTTCAATGTTTAAAAAATGTCCTGAAACACAATCTGTAGTTCGGCAAAATCATCAAACATCAGTGTTTTTGCTGGAGATAGAGTAAGGTTCATTTGAGAGTGAACATCTTCGGATTCATGCTAAGAGGTTTACACATCTGTAAGATAAAAAAAAACATTTGAAGAAGATTTTATGTTTATATTTGATATGCTAGATAAAAAACTAGAACAACCATTAGTGAAGTTAATATTTCAGATTTTGATGAAACATCATCAGCTCTTCTTCAGCAAGTCTTCAGTAGATTTGTCAAAGTGTGTCCAAGTTTAAGTCAAGTCATAAGTCTTTAGAAGCAAATTGCAACTGAAATTCTATAACATGACTTATGTGAAGAGTCACAGCCATGCTAGCAGCTCTGTGATGCTACCATAGTCAATCTGGAGCTGACTTGCGGTTAATTGAAGGTGCATATGTCACAGTACAGTTTATACAAGCAGTACAACACAAACTAGTGTTGGGCAGTAGTGTTGCTAGAAGAAGCAGCGTTACAAGTTTGGCTTCATTTCTCAGTGGTGTGGTGGTAACGTCGCTGTTTTCTGCATCAAATAGCCTCTCGGTGGCGAAGCTCTTTTATTGATCAACTTGTGCAGCAGCATCCACACAAGCTGGAGAACTTCTGAACTTCAGTCCCAGCAGGTCTCTCGGCTGCTGTCCAACCTGAATAACCATATAGGCTGTATCTTTCAAAACCTTACAAACTTCAGGAGGCTTACTGGATGTGGGTTGTCACGGTTACTACAAACAACTGTCCTGGCAGAGGCACACTGGACCTTTGTCACACTGGTTACAATAATAAAGACTCATGACTTGGTTAAGTTAAAAAAAAGAAAATGTGGTTTGGGTTACAGTAAGTACTTCCTCAACATTAGACGATCTTTGTTGTCATGGTTACAATAATAATGATGTGATCTTGTTGTATTTATGTGCCATGTTATTTTTATGTTCTTATGTATTTCCCACTGCTGCACTATGCAGTGTATAACTTTATTTGTCCCCAAAGTTGAAATTTAAGATAACTTTGTGGAATGTCATGGATAATAGAAACAACATAAATTGTTACTTTCATATGGGAATCGAACACCGCTCTCCTGTGTCATAGTTCTGTGTTTGGTTAAACCATCCATCCACCCCAACCTTCCCCTGACATGGACTTTGTCGCTTTGTCACTTTTCCCTTTGCTCCTGTTATATTACTTTTATTATACTATTACTTGCTGAGGATGATAAATTACACATCAAACAAAGAGCTGACTTCAACATGGCAATGAAAACTATGGGAATTAAAGTAGTGACAAGGATGAGTAAGTGGCAAAATCGTTACATGCAGTGATCTGCCTCAATGTGCAGTCAGACCCAGCATGTGAAACTGCACTGGAAATAGATGCAATTCAGGGACTTTTTTTGTTTTTTGCAAACCCTGTTCTATTAGGAGGCGCAATAAACATGCTGAAGGATTCATGTATGACCACAGCGACAGTTGCACGGCATAAAAAAAATGCTGAATCAGAGAGCGAATTCAAAAACAGAGCATTGTATCACAGCATGTCAGTATCCTGTCCAGCAGAGGCAGCGCAGAGCCATAAATAACCCAGATCTGCTTTTATGAGAGACAGTTTATCACTTTGAATCAATAGCTGCTAGAATTGCCAGCTTTTCAAGGGTCATGAAAATATACTGAGCGCAAAGAGAAGCATGTAAAGGTTCAGTACACAAAAGAAAACAAAAGCAGACAAAGGAGAAGGAGGAAGGCTGAAAACATTGACCTACCTGATGTTCTCACACTGGATCGTGGCTTTGTGTTGTTTGTTAGCAAACAACTTAATATTTAAACCTGCGTCAGTCAGATTTCAACATGCTGGAAGTGTCAGTGTTTTGTGGTTTCATGTGTCAGCAGCTCTCTGCTTTATTTAACTGTCAGCCCAGTGTGTTGCTTATTAACACTGTGAAAAGCTTCCAAAGAGAAATATCAGTGTGTTTGGCAGATGTTGGAAATGATCATGTCTCTCACCGGGTCTTACCTAACATTTCATCAGAGCTTCCTACTTCTTTTGACAGTAATTGAACTCACTTGAAATACAATTTAGAAAAGGAGGGATCGGTGTGGGGTGGGAGGGAGGAGGACTTGATTGCTTTTGATCCTGATTTAAAAAAAAAAAAAGATGGGGATGGCTGTGTAGTTGGATATTTCTGGCCTTATGAGCAGTGACAGTGCTGTTGATGCTCAAGTGCCTGGGAGAGTTGACGCCAGTTGAAGTTCCATCTCTCGTTTGCAAGCCCGGTCTGGCTGCAAGAGTCCCTGGAGGTTTTTTAGAGGAAATTTCCAATCATATTAAAATGAATAGCCTTGGTAGTGAGAGAGCGAGAGGGAGACTGCATGGATTTGGGCTGTGTGACAGAATCAGAGAGACAGAGAATGAATGAGAGGTCTGATTTATCTCATCTTTTACCCTGATGCTGATGTGTCCTCTATTTCAAAAAACAAAACAAACAAACAAACAAACAAACAAAAAACAAAAACAAAAAAACAAAAACAAAATCAAACTGAATGTTACCTTTAAAGGAGCTATTTGTAAGTCAAGCTATTGCTACATAGCCAACATTACCATTAACTGCCATTTACTTACCAGTCTAGATGAAATGTTATGAGTTCAGTATCAAACTTCATTCCTTTACTCAACAACAGTGGAGGAAACCAACGACAGTGTTCATCTTGTCTTTATAATCTTCTGCTGAAGTGAGCATGCTAACCAGCTAGCCGCGGCCCCTCCCTGTCACTTTCTGATAGTGACTCCCTGCAGCCTCCAATCTGCTCAGAGGGTGTATTTTTGTCCCAATGCCAATGTCCACTCTAAGGCCTAAGCACTGAACCCTCATGGACTTAAGTGACTTCACCTAGAAGGTGACTGGATGTGAGAGGCTGCAAGGGCTCAAAATGAGACATATAATGTTACCCTGACGAAGCCAAAACAATTGCATTCAATAGTAGGTTTGGGACTTTTGATTTTATATTTTTTATTTCCTTCCTTCACTTCCTGTTTGTGAACAAAATACTATCCTTTGATAAGATGTCATCAAAGCAGATTTGGAGTTTATCATCACACCATCATAGGACAAATAACTTCACACAGTTCAGGGTCTGAATCACCAGTGACCTGTGTTTATACTATGGAAAACCACACCAAAATACACTTACCTGTAAGTGTCTTTTTTCTTGTAACGCTGACATTTCATGCTTGTTTGTTAACCGTTCTTCTTCTACCATATTCTTTTTTCACTGCACTACACTACTGTCACTACACTGTGAACTTTGTGTAATTCCCTTAGGCAAAGTCTGCAGAAATGCAGACTTACGGAAAGTGTGCATAAAGGGCTCAAAATGTCTGTGAGAGAGCCGTCATGGTCTTGATGTTTTGACAGCAGGAAACCTCTAAGTCTCTAAGTCTGTGGGTCCATGAGGGGTGGACACTTGGTTTGGGCCATAACTTCTTCTCTTGGAAATTTAACGATGGCTGAAGCTCCTATCAAAGGACAATCACAACCACCTGCTCCCAATGCCAAAACAGTTTTTGAATACAGTGCATTTAAATGATTGCTTGACTTATTTCAAGTGTATCTTACTACAACCCCAGTGTTGTGTCCCAGCAACAAACCTTTATGTGACTACCAGCAAGGAAACACTCTGTGCAGAAACATGCAGACATAAACACACTGTAACTTTGGAAAATATCCTCCTCTGCTGAACCCTCACAGTAGCTTTGGTTTAATGTTAAAATGTATTTCTGTATTCTGTTTTAAGGCAGAGTTGAAAAGAGACTGCAGCTGTGTCAGGAATCACTCCCTTGTGCACTCATCCCAATATGTTTAGCTCTCCACAGTGAGCAGTACACTGAGATTCCTGACAGCTATAAATCATTGTAATTTTGGGTCATTACTGGCAAATGCAGAGTCACAACACTGTAATTTTCCATCTACAGTATGTATAAAATATGACACAGAGATTGTGAGCAGGCGGCAGCGCTCCTACCACACCACAAGACCTGCTTTCGACCTGATACCGAAACTAAAACCAGGGCCAGGATCATAGACATCAATATAGACATTAATACTATTTGATGTTGAAAGCAGCTGCTAATGTAACACAAGGCAGAGAAATACACCATGGCTGTTGATGCATTATTCATAGGCTACTTCTTAATATATTGTACCACCAGATAATTTGCCAAAACTGAGGCATTTCGTCTTAATGTTAATGACTTCATCACAAATATATTTAAACACCGACTATGCATTTTGCATGGTTAATCATGGGTGAATCCAAAGCAATACAACTTTGTTTTTACATTTGTAATGATGTTGGCCCCTATCCTGCCTTTATGTCATTGCTAATTTCAGACATTACATATTTAAGCACCATTGCACATCTTCATGAACATGTTGCTCTTGTCTTGGTAATAAAAGTTCCTTGATTATATTTTCACCAGGTTGAGTTTTTGCCACAAACTGTTGTGGTTACTTCTTCAGATACTGCACTGCACAATATAGCAGAAACATGAGGTCATGCTGGTGGCCCAGTGGTGAAGACACACCACACACTACTTGCAAATGTCCTTGGCTCATTTCCAGCTGAGCACTTTTGCTCTCTCCTGATGTTTCTTATCATTCTTCACTGCCGGTATTAATAAAGGCTAAAATGAGTAAAAAATACATAACTACTTATGAACCCCAGTTCTTAAAGTAAAGCAGTGAGCAGAGCAGTGTGTGATCAGTTTTTGTGTCTTTGTCCATTTGCATAGCAAATTCTGTGCAAACGTTTAAACTAACCTGATTGTTTGTGCACTGCCTATTTGCATGTCAAGAGTCGGGTAGGCCTGGGTGCTGGGTTTAGTTACTTGTATACATCAAGTCTAAATCACAGACAGTTGTGATGCCTCTGTGTTAAAGTGGTGAACATGCAGCCCTACCTTTTTTATTTTGGAGCTTACTAAATGATCAAGTACATTATTTATTGTACATCACATCTAACTTGTCCTTTTTGTAGTTTTTCGAGATGTCTTGTTTTTTTTTTCACATAATGACACTTTGATCTTTACCTGCCACTTCTAACACATCCTCTCACTCATCTCATCATCACCTACTCATACTTATGACTTGTACGTTTGTGAGTTTAACATAAATCCAGTTGTGCCACATGCTTATTGTCCAATAAATGAAAACACAACAGCCCTGTGCAGTGTTACAAACTCTCTTTATTACTGTTTAGTAAAGTTTAGCAAGTGGTGACTGATTCAGGTTTTCCCCCCTCAGTGCTTATCTTGACTGTGTGGGCTCGCTGACTGTTCAGTGCCACAAAAACTCGACTTGACTGCTGGTGGTAGCAGCTCTAGCACATACTTGCTGCCCTGGGCACTAATCACACATGCTGAACCACAACCTGCACGTGTAATGTGGCACAGATGACTTGGGAGCATCACAGCTCACCAGGATCATTCATGTACCTGAGTCACAGCAGACTCTACGCTTATCAGGCTGTTGGCCTGTGGATATTACTCCTGATTCCTGTTGTCTGCCAGCTTTGGAGGGACTTGTTGTTTCTTTAAATGCCTGTTGTAAAGTACACATGTAGCATAAACACAATTATCACAGGAAGTTCAGTAAAAACACTTCTTGAATTTATTCTTTATCACTTTTATCTAGCTTGCAGCTTCACGAGGATTAGGAGGATAATACTCCCACTCATATCCTGACATTATGTTAGTGTGCTCTGCCCTCTTTTTGCCTGCAACACCAAATGCTCGACAGCTTGAGATACTTGATATAGATGTTGCATTTAGAGGTTCCTATGTGGTATATACAAGGGTGAAATAGCATTCGAACCTGCTTGACCTGTTTGAAATGACCTCTTTTTAACCTTATTTGCTCTCTCATTTCCATACACATTTCCAAAGCCTTTTTACTGTATATGTTAGTTCAGCTAATGTGATAAATAATAACAACCCTCATTGCATAAATACATAACGTAAACCTGCTCACACTGCTTCCATACAGATTTCATGAGTTTGATAAAATTATGAAAATGATCAATCATTAATAAAGGCTGAATTCTAATTAGATGCTTGAGTTTTACTCCTGTGGTGTTGTGCATGCAGGCTCACTGGCACAGCTCACTGGGACACTTGAACTGAACTTGAACAGGTTTGTGGCATTTTAATACTCTGTCTTTCATATTAGTATAAATGTGTCAGTCTAGTTGCGTTTGCAGCTGAAATTAATCTTATTACTCAAAGAACATGATAATTCAGATATAGGGAAATCTTAGTTTGATGTATTTGATCTCTCATTTCTAATCAATCTAATACTGTAAGTTGCTGTTGGATCTGCAGCATGTGATGACTCGTGGTCTTGAATGCATATACACACACACACACACATACACACACACACATCCATAAACGTATACTTTAATCAAATATGCAAATTTATGCCACTGTACATGTTTCCCCTCCTGCTGCAGCAATATGTTAAGAGAACCACTTGGCAACCCACAGTGTCGCAGGACATTTCTGTGTCATTGACAGATGAAGCTGGACTGTGTTTACAGCAACAGTGAAGACTGTTTATTGTAGGTTTTTAGTAATGACATAGATAACAATGACAATTATAATAATAGCAACAATAATAATAATAACATACATAACAATGACTGACAATATTTTATAGATGCATGTGTGAGTGATATTGGCAGTGAAGGGAGATGAAAACTGTAAAACTAAACTTTATAGACTTTATCATTGTAAACCATATTAAGAACAGCACAGTGACAACATGTAGTAATAAGAGTGTATAGATAACAAAACAAACAGTTCTCACTTTTTCTGTAACTGTGTTGTTTTTCTCTGACGGTCTGTGGTCCATTTTCACAATTAGAGTCTAACAAAAAGTTTTTAGTCCTGCAAATGTGTTATCCTTCAGCAAAAAAGAAAAGAAAAAGTTTTGTTTTTTTTTAGTAATTTTGACTTTCGTTTGTTTTCTGTTGATAGGTTTCATTTTCACAGTAACACCTGCTCTAAGCCACAGAGGATGCCCCTCTACATGCCACTCTCACAGCAGCCTCTTTGTGCTCTCTACTATCACTCTTTTCTTTCCTTTGTCCATAAAGGGTTTCAACCACATCAAAATAAAAAAATCTTCATTGAAAGAAGTGTTTTCTTGGTCCATATTTTCGGTCAGTTCATACTGTAACTGTTCAAGGATTTCTCCACCCAAATGCAGAGATACAAGAAAACATGTAGGGGCAGTGAAGGTGCTTTATGAACAAAAAGTCCACGACTTACAGGCAGGCAAGGAGGACACAAAACACAGGTGATCCAAGCTCAGGCAGTGAAACAGGGTGATGCTCAAGAACACAAACAGGAACAAAAACATCAAATCCAAGCACAGGAAGCAGTAGGAGACACAAGGGGACACAAAAACAGACGAACTGACAGAGACCGTGGGGAAGACAAAGACTTAAATACTCAGTGGAGGCAGGGATGACGGGATGATGGGAAACACAGAAGGTTGGAGCAGACAATCACAAGATCACACGAATTATACACACAACATAAGTAATATCAAAATAAAACAGGAAATAATAAACAGAGTCCAAACAGACAGGGGCAGATATGACATATGCTTTGGAAATGGGAGATGAGAATTGAGAATGATCATGTTGTATCTATCCACATTCTCGAGGCTGCTCTGACACTGTGGGTGTGGCAGCTACATCCATCTCCACTGTTTGAGATAGTGACTCAAACTTCTTCAGTTAATTAGAAAACTAGATGCCTAAAATACTGTTTTTTCATCTTCTTTTTCTTTCTACCTTTTGACATGTGCTTTGCAGTATCCTATCATCATTTTATTGGAGTTAGAGGTCTCCATAAAAGCAAATGATCCCAGCTTCACTCCTCCCAGCACCTCCTCCCATAACCTTGTTATATCACTTAAAAGAGCCAGAGGAGACGGAGCACATGGAAGGAGGAACCCGCCACCTCCTCCACTTACAGCAGTGTTGAAGATAAATGGCCTCAGTGGCCTAATTACATTTTATACTGGCTGTAATATAGCTATATTGGGCATTTTTCTGTTTACTACATTCTCCACTAAAGAAGTTTTGTTGATTTGTATCATTTCGCAGGTCTAAAGGCCTGTAACTTGGCTGCTAAGTGCCATTTTGGAGTCTCCAAACAGCCCTTTCTGTGCCTGTCTGAAAATGGCCTTAGAGAAACAATAACAATGATCTTTCTTCACCAACTCTGAACAGTGTCTGTCCTCCGCCTGTGGCTGTGTCTTCATTGTGTTTTAGGTTTATCACGCACACCTACAGTTCACACATCTTCTACCAGGTTTCTGCCTCTGCAAGCCACGTTCAGTGTCACTTAGACTCAAGATAAATGGTTGCTGTTCTTGAACCCCATATCAGGAGGTCAGGCTGTCATTTTCAGGCTTGTTGTTTCTCGCTGGAATCACATGTGTCAGAGCTGAGGCTAAAGACTTGATCATACTCACAGGGACGGGGTGTGCACATACACAGACATGTTAAACACATGAGCACCAGAAAACATGATGGCGTCCTCCTCACAGCAGGAGGAGGAGTTCCTCTGGGTGCTGTATTCGGCAGGAGAACAGGACGAGCAATGGGGAACACAGTGCAAACATACAGACCATGAAGCAAATGTATGTAGGACTGTACTGTTGTGGCACATATGCAGTCGACGTGTCACACAGTATGTGTGGCGACAAAGTTTGGCCTGCATGTGGTTGTCCACACATGCAGACCTTTGCTGATTTGTCACATTCAATTCAATTCAATTCAATTTTATTTGTATAGCGCCAAATCATAATATACATTATCTCAAGGCTCTTTACAGGGTCAGGTCAAGACCTTACTTTCAATTTGTTACAGAGAAAAACCCAACAGTTCCCACAACGAGCAAGCGCTTGGCGACAGGGGGGAGGAAAAACTCCCTTTTAACAGGAAGAAACCTCCAACAGAACCGGGCTCAGGGTGGGCAGCCGTCTGCCTCAACCGGTTGGGTTTAGGAGAAGATAAAAAGAGGGGGTGGGGGGAGGAGAGACCCAGAAACCATGAACGTGTCTTAAGACAGGCATGTGGCTCAGCTTCATTTGTCCTGTAGGAACAGGGTCCTGAAACTCCCAGATTGGGTGATTGATTTAATGATAATTAAATACATTTTGAATAATATTTAATGCTATCTGTTCTGTCATTCTTTTATTTCCCATTGAAGTTAACCTTGAGTCACTTGTTTGAATGCATTTTAAATGACTCAAACAAAAAAGACTGTTGTCAATGTGCTTGTGTGTGTGTGTCAGTGAGAAAGAGAGAGAGAGAGAGAGAGTCAGCGGGGCGCAGAGGGGAGCAAATCAATGTAATGCGTACAGCTCCGAAATGAAATAAGGTTTTCACTCATTTGAAATGGTGAAATATTTGTTAACTGTTTAGTAACTGTTTAATCAGACTGTGTCGTCCTTCAGTGTGGCCACACCTGGCCCAGACCACCTCTGAATGTGGCCTGGGTGCATTCACACCTGAACTTAGAGCTGTGCACCTGAGATCGGTTCACCAGAGACAGATGTTAACATCATGTCTGAACAGGGTCTGCCCCCACGCCCTCATCCCCACCCCCTCTCCCTCAAACAGGCTAACCTTGATCATCAGCGTATAATGTTTGGAAAATGAAGGCCAGGTGCCAAATACAAATGCACCTTTAAAGTTATTTCATATCTAAATACTGAAAATGGCCATAATGTAGTTTTCATTACTTTGAATCCCCCTGCTGATCGCACGTCCGAGATTTTTTTGTGAACAGGAAACCTCTCTATATTAAAAAAACAAACAAGCAGTTTGCTGTTGCCTCTCTGAAACGTCCTGCTTAGTAATTCAGACATGTAGCTTTGTGGCCCACTTTTATGGCACTTTGCATAGCATAATTGTACCCTTAATTCAAAAAGTCCAACTTCATTCACACTGTATTTTATATCTCAATTCAAAGCAAGAAACTGCATCGCAAGCGGCTTTCTTACTATTACTTTTTTAATTTAAAACCAAAGCCCCCATCACCTCCCTGCAGTGGTTCTTATTGTGTGCACACTGCAATAGAATACATAAGCAGCAAAGATTTGATTTCACTCAGTGCCACCGTGTCTGTTCCTTGTGCCAATCCAAGCCAAATGCAAGAGCTTTAATCTCTCAGTTCCATTCGCATCTTATAGCTCTGACAAGAAAGTTTGTGTGTCTTAGTGGGAGGAAAAAAAAAACAAACTTTATTTCACATCATCATTTAGAGTCGAGGCTCAGGTTGCTGACCCACAGCAGTTCAGTCCGCGTAAACAACACACAGCTTCCAACTGTTTAATTCACTACCAGAGTCTATTAAAGCAACGAACCCTGCTGTTCAACATAAACACACACACACACACACACACTCACACACACACTTCTAAATATCTCTGTCTTTCAAGGCATCTCTCTCACATACACAAACACATTAAAATGTTCCCTTACATTCACGTTACATCTCACACACTGTTTCTTTTCATTCAAAGCTTTTTCTTTGTGACACACACGCACACATGCACAGGTAAGCACACACACACACACACACACACACACACGCTCACGCTCTCTCTCCTCAGTTCTCTGCAAGTGTGGCTGGGCCAGATAGGACTTAATTTGTCCTGCCTGTAGATGAAAACATATGCTACGCCTCCCCCTTTGTAAACAGACTGGGCAATAGAGTAGAAAGACGAACTTAAGCTTCACAGAGACAGACTACAGCGATGAGCGCTGAATACCAACAGAGATTACAAAGCTGCAATACAAGAGCTGAATGTAAAAGGTTACTGTACAATGCAGCTGAATATGAGAGCGGATATTTAGAGAGGGAGGGAGGGACATAGAGAGAGAACGAAGACTCAGAGGGAGAGAAAAAAAGACAAAGATAGTGGGGGATTACTGAATTTGCATTAAGTGATGCATTTATCATTATAAAGACAGAGAGGGGAGAGATCATTTGGATGAGGTTGTGCATTGTTTATCACAAAGTTTTCTCAAAACAGAAAGCTTACAAGTGTGAAAACCAGGTGTTTACCTGCAGAGAATGGAGAGAGAGTCACAGATGAAACAAGATCAGTGACCAATAATGAAATATGGACACAAACTCAGCAAACTTTGCACTGTGTAAAAGTGTCAGGAGGGTCCCTGCTGCCTGGCTCTGTAGCAGAGGAGAAGGACACAGGTGTATTTGAACACAAAGCATCATGGTTAACACGCAGCAAAGGAAAAATTCAATGAGGTGCAGCAATCAGTCAGTAGTGAGTGTGTGTCTGTGGACTGGGTTGACTGTACACACTTTTTGGTGAACGAGGAACTGAACATATTTGTTTGCAACTAATGCAACTAAATGTCACTGTTGTTCACCCAGGCGAGAGTTAATGATGCGCCACCAAAAAAAAACAGAAGAAGAACTGTGTTTTGGTTTCACTGCGGAGCACAAGGGTTTATGGTTCTGGTGGTCTAGTGCTGACCTCAGTTCATATGAACATTTAAGGACTTTTATGAACAAATCAGTCCAGATTCCAACAGAAAAAAATTAAAACAAACACATCACATCAGTTTAGACTTTGAATCGACCCCTTGGGGAAGCATCCAACGGTCTTTAGAACTATCTGCCAGTGAATGATGATCACAAGAAACCAACAGCCACAAAGTTCCTCCACCTGAGTCAAACTCGCATCACACACACATAAAATTCATGTAGTTTGAGAAGTGAGCAGTGTGTAGAGGCTGGGATGGATGACAGGAGCAGGTTCTACTGAAAAAGAACAATAAAAAAATGGAAGAAAATGTGAAGTTGTTAATTTTTTTGGACTGAGAATTTAATTCAAATTGAACTATGAACTATGAACACGAACTAGTTCATTTTAACCTCTGTGAACTGAACTTTGAGTTAGCTCTTGTGAAGTGTTGTCTTGCACAACACTGTCTGCGGACGAGTGAGGCGTGTGGTGTGAGACAATCATGATGGATGGCTTAAATCAGACGAAGATGTGCGGGGAGAGAAGAGCTCCACTCACGCTGAGGAAGGCCGGAGATTTATAGCGGGAAAGCACTGGGCTCAGGTGCCTCCAACTATGACTGTAATGTTCTCCGCCTCCAGCCTCCTACTGCACCGCAGAAACAGAACATAAAGAAAAAGGGTAAATGAGCAAGCAGATCATCACAGCAAAAGAAAATCAACTCAAAGAGGCCACTTTTTCCAGCTCTTTAATAATAATTTTGGAAAATGAATACAGACTTAGTGAACAAAAGCACTTTCCCTTAAAAAAAACAGCACGAAGTTCTGGTGTTTTCCACAGTTTGGTGACAACTCTGCAGCAAAGTCTTGTCTCACAAGCCAGATGTGGCATCTATGTGTATATGTATATATATATATATATATATATATATGTGTGTGTATGTATCTATAGGCTGTATTAAATCACAGCAGTGCTTTGGGTAAATCCTAATGTCAGCATGCTAATGATCACAATCATATGCTGTTGTTTAGCTCCTGTGCCATGTTAACCACAGTATAGTGTGTTGGAAAGCTAGGTTCACATTTTTCAAGGCTGTCTTAAAACAACACTTGAAACAGTTTCTGGCTGCAGTAGTTGTTCCTCCTGTTCCTCTTTCTTCCCCGTCTTAATGCAGCTCTAATGGAAGAGAGTGGGAACTAAATCCACAGTCCTTGTTCTGTGCACTGAGCAAAATGAGAAAAGAAAGATTTTCAAAAGAAGTTCAGACACAGGCTTCCCCCAAACTGACAATGGCAAGAAGAAGAAAGTGATCCCTTTGAGATTATCTGCATTTATGTATGAATTTGTTTTAAAATATGATCATATCTTCATCTGCCTTACATTTTCTTATTATTTTTTCAAAACTATGGAGGCACAGATGGAGGATCAGCCTGTGTTTGTGCAGTTTGTGTGATTTCTGAATGTTTTTAGTATTTTTATTATTTTTTTTAAATTTAATTTAGTAGTAGTTAGTAGTTTTACATCTCCTCTCTCAGACTTCTCTCTGGAGCTCTAGCAACAACAGGTCAGTGAGCCAATCAGAAGGGAGGCTCTGAACCTCTCCTCTGATTGGCTAACTGATTTCTGAGTGATGGAATAAAGATATGGTAGATTTCAGATAAACACTTGGAGAAATCAGATCCTGCAAGGTTGGGTCCAGGTAGGCCATGCTGGGGGGCATAGCTGAGGGTGGTGACTGCTTTGTTGTGACATCACAAAGTTACTGAAGTCCTGACAGCTCATTTTAAGGCTCAGTTTTTGAAAACAGGCTGTGTGCATTTTGTCTGTGGACTGAGGCTTTGATATTTTCACAGTATTAATATTGAACCTAGACCTGCTTTATAATCAAAAAAGACATAAATCTCACTATCTACAATATGGGACCTTTAATATGCTTGTTGTTGGGGTAGAGATTTCTCCCAACAGGATTTGCCTGATCTAGCAGTGTTTGCCAAGGAACGAATACGCAACAGGGACCTTGACCTTTTGGCAGTTAGAGACCAGCCTTTTTGCTGAGGGAAATAAAACTCCCAAACACATTCATCTGGAGATCTTCAACCATGCCTCTCTCTCCAACATGCTGCGGACATTTGAACTGTTTGCTGACTGCAGAGATAAAGGGATCAGGATCAGATCATAACCTGGTTCATCTCCCACCTACACCCCAGATGTTCAGCACCAGAACTTTGAAATGCTGGTCCCAGCAGTGGTGCTTTGACTCAACAGACTGGGATGTTTTTCTGAGTCATATGAGGAGGATACTGAAGGTCTTACGGTGCATGTTGTGTCACTGACTGCATCAGTTTCTGTGCTGATGCTAACAAACCCAGCAGAGGAGTTCAGTGTTTCGTGAACGGTTACCAGCAAACCTGAAAGCCTTGTTAGGAAGAGAAGTAGAAGAAGGTGACAGGGAGGAAGTGAAGGAGCTACAGTGGGAACTGAAGGTGAGAACTGAGGAGAGGAAATCAGCCTGGATCAACAGCTGCAGCAGGATGGAGTGAGGCAGATGTGGACTGGCTTGAGGACGATTAGGGATCTAGAGCAGACGGGAGGAGATCAGGACCTGGCTGATGACCTGAATCTGTGTTTCTGACAGATTTGACAGCTCCACCTTTCCTGTTGTCTGTGGCCCCGTCCTCTCACCTATAACACTCCGGCTGACTGAATCAGGGAAAGCAGCTGGACCTGATGGAATTTGCTCCAGACAGATGTGTGAAATTCTCACACACTTACTCAACCTGGGCCTGCGTCTACAGAAGCCTGCCCTGTGGAAAACATCCTGCTTGGTCCCCGGTCCCAGAAATAGACACCCCACTGACCCCAATGACCACAGGCCTGTAGCCCTTAGCTCACATGTAATGAAGACCCTGGAGAGACTGGTCATGTCTCGTATCAGACCCAAGGTGAGTACGGACTACCAGCCTATGCGGATGATGCACATCTGAACACCTCTGGTGCAACCTCTGGTGTCACCTTCAATAAAGTCTAGCCCGGGCTGCTGGGTGAGAAGATGCAGGCGGAGTCAGCAAGAGTCTCCTGGGTCATGGACTAGTTAACATGCAGACCACAGTACAGACTGATCCCAGTGCAGTACTGAACGCTGCAGGAGCTCCAGCTGCCATCTGACTGTACAATGTGCACAAATAATTACTGTGGTGTATATACAGTATAGTTTTGTTTTTATAACTTATTTATTGTTATATGTTATACATTGTATACTTTTTTTTATTTCATGCATTGTATATTACTGGAGTCCAGTTAATGAGACCAGATTAATAAGTGTGCATTCAGGCAGATAATTTTTTGGTTTTAAACCAAAAACTGAAGCACGAAAAAAACAGAGCTCTTTACCTGTTTTTTTTTTTTGTCAGACAAGGTCCAATTTTTTTTTTGAAGACAAGGTCCAATTTATGTTTGCGAATTCCTTTTTTTAATTATTACTTGTTGAATCAAATATTGAAAAAAAGGTAGTCAGGTAGCATGGAAGTAAAGTTAAATATTTCAAAATAAAAGCCAAGAAGAGCATTAAATATTTCAAAATAAAAGCCAAGAAGAGCATTCTATAAAAGTGCCTGAAAGTACACAGACTGTGGGTTAGAGATACTTTGACTCATAAAAAGTGCTTGAACATTTTGAATTATCTGTTCAGAACATCTGCTGATATGAACCATGACTTGAAAAAAAGACAGCATAAAGCTGGAGGGGTCACAAAGTCATCTCATCTGATCTTCATCAGTCCACAGACAAACTGTCTATAAATGGAGATGGTTCTACTATCTCTAGAAGTGAGCGTGCAGCTAAGATCACCCCAAAGGCACAGCACAGACGCTCTAGCAGTGATAGTTTAAGGCTTTAAGGAATTGTTGGAGCTGGTTAAAAACTCTCTTCAGGAGAGCAGCTCGACACTTCACAGCACTAGTGACAAAATGTTTGGTGGACTGATGAAACTGAGGTTGAATTGTTTGGGAATGACGTGCAGCTCTGTGTATGGTGTAGAAAGGGTAGAAGACGGACAGTGGAGGGAGCATCATGATTCGGGACTGCTTGACGTAATACATTACTCCATCCATTATCTATACCGCTTATCTGTACAGGGTTTATTATTATTATTATTATTATTATTATTATTATCAAATCAAATCAAATCAAATCAAGTTTTATTTATATAGCGCCAAATCACAACAGAAGTTATCTAAAGGCACTTTCCAATTGGAGGAGGTCAAGACCTTCTTTATAAAGTATTGGAGAGAAAGAGACCCAATAATTCCTACTGTGAGCAAGCACTTGGTGACAGTGGCAAGGAAAAACTTCCTTTAAGAGGCAGAAACCTCAGGCAGAACCGGGCTCAGGGTAGGCGGCCATCTGCTTCGACTGGTTGGCAGACATCTCTATGTGGAACTTTTTTGCGTGGAAGTTATACTCTGAATCCCACCTCCCTTCCTCTCCCTCTTTCTCTTTCTCTCAGTGTTAATTCAATTGAGTTTGCTTTATTGGCATGAATGTCAGATGAACAATACTGACAATGCATCAAGGGTAATATAATTCAATAATGAGATGAGAGGGGAAAACAAAAAAGTCATTCATTCCCTATAAAATGAATAGACAAGAGAGAAGAAGAAGAAAATGGAAAAGAAAACCTATTTTCTGTGTGCATGTGTGCGTGTGTGTGTGTGTGTGTGTGTGTACCAGGTATTCCTCATGTTGTGGGGACCTAAATCTGTAAGTGGTAGTTAAGGTTATAGTAAGTAATGTCCTCTGTGTGTGTGTGTGTGTGTGTGTGTGTGTGTGTTCCATATGTATACCAGGCTCTGTTGAGATAATTATCTGTCACATTGAGTGATGTTGTTTTGATGACAGGCAGTCACATGTTGCAGTGAAGTTTGCTGCACGTCCCTCTGCTCCTCACTGTCATTGAGCTCTGTGAAGTTTGGAATAAACAGATCAAATCAAACCTAAGAGGAAGTGCGTCTCTGTGTCTACCTCATCGGTCCGTCGATGACCACAGACTCTGTTGGTAGTCAGGACTCGCGTCGAGCTGTCTCTGTGGTTAGGCTGTGGTCACTGAGTCTGATCAGGATATGTCTCTGCTTTGTGTCTCTGACAGTAAAGAGATACTCTCCCAGTTTATTTTCATGGTTTAGCAATTAATTTAGTTGTAGTTTTGGTTTGATTGGTCCAGTCTCCCAGATCCAGACATCTTTTGTTCATTTACTCTGATTCATGTGAAAGTTGTTGCTCATGGGGGAATGTTGGGTCTCTAAACAATATTACAGAGTCCTGCTCTATATAAGATAACTTCTGTTATGATTTGGTGCTATATAAATAAAATTGACTTTGATTTGACTTTACTGCCTCTGGGCCCGCACAGCTTGACATCATTGACTGGAAAATGAATTCTCAAGTTTATCAAGGTCATTTACTGGATAATGTCAGGGTGGCTGTCGCCAGCTGAGGCTCCTGCAGGACATTAACCCTAAAAATCAAAGTAAATCTACTACAGAATGACTTCAAACAAAGAAAATCCACCTTAAATTTCCATGTTTTACACTTATTGGAAGTGTTTATATCCACAAGAAGATACATGTGTAGTTTTAAGAACCAAAAACCATCTCAGTGCAGTTTCACATCTCCTCTCTCAGGCTTCTCTCTGGAGCTCTAGTAACAACAGGTCAGTCAGACTGTTTTCTGATTGATCATTAACTCTTTTAAGGTGTCACACAGTGCAAAGTTACATTTCACCTTTGCTGTAATTACACAAATTTGAACACTGGGATTGTTTTTATTATGTGTGTTTATTTGCCCCCAACATCTAATGTAGCGACTGTACCTGTGTGTGTGTGTGTGTGTGTGTGTGTGTGTGTGTGTCAGTCAGCATCATCATCATTGTGTCAGCTCAGACTCTCTCTGTTATGTAGCACCAGCCTCCTGTTTCACCTCATTCCTGAATTGGAGGCAGAAAGTCCTGAGATAAGCACAAAGGTTTTTCTCAGGGTTAAAACAATTTGAAGGGCTGACATGTCTCTACCTCACTTCAGCTGCAGTATCAGCATGTCCTGACATTTATCCAATCACAGTCTGGTGCATGGACAGATTTGAGTGCAGACGGCGTCTGGAAGTGTGAAAACACTTATAGCCCCACATCTGAAGGCCTCCAGGTGTCTAGCGCCGAGGTAGCCTTTGAGCTTTTCCAACTGCCTCAGGGGTCCATCCTTAAAGCCTGGTGGGAGTGATTACAAAGGAACCACATCAGAACACATAAGGAGAAACTCCTTCTGAAACCAGCGGGAGAAGGAGCTGTAACAGTTTTGATAGCGTAATACAAGACATGACAACATCCTGTGGCAGCAGCAGTGGGGTAAATGCATATTCCTCTGTATGGATTTATTTGCAGTGCAGTGGCACAGTAAACACCATTAGTCAACAAGAAATATCTCAATGTAACAGATGATAGCAAAAGATGGCTCTTAGGCTGAGGTGAGTCCAGGAGGTGGTTGCACAGAACAGACTGAATTTTCTACTTAAACATGACACTTAAGGTTTTTTCCCACCTTAGCAGAGGGAGTTAGTTGAGGATGTTGCACAGAATCTCTTAAAATGTTTCCTTAGTTAAGCATTTGCAGCAGTAAATTATTTTACAGCAGTAAAATTCTACTGTTTCCATGGAGACCATTGATTTGCTGCCATTTGCACTTGTGATACCTGTTATCACTTTTGGGAAGCTGGTAACAGTAGAAGTGTGCTGCTATCTCATCCTGCTGTTTTGATGGGAATGTCACCACATCATTCAGCAGACGGTCAGAGTGTTTAAGGGTCTGGCTCCTCAGCACATATCAGATATACTGTCAGTGTACCATCCCAGCAGATCTCTCAGGTCACAAGGTGGAAATTTCCTCCATGAGCCTGGAGCACTTTCTGGTCAGGCTTTCAGTATCTGTGCACCTGAAGAAGGGACCAGTCTGCCTGCTGATTTCCCACTTGCTCCAACGCTGCATCCTTTTAAATCCAAACTAAAGACCTGACCTTTCAGCCATGTACAATTTGTATGTATATGTATATGTGTATTTACATGTTTGTATGCATGGACATGTACTAGCACAATTTTCCTGTTTTCTGTTTCTATGTAAAGCACTTTAAACAGGGTGTGAGAAGGTGTTATACAAATACATTTGAATTAGTTATTTGATGTTTTCAATAACACTATGTGATTTGCACAGTACATCATACATATTGATAAAGAAGAGATGTGATTCTCAATCAAACTGCTTGTAACTCAAGATATCTGTTATATATGATATATATACTGATATATGTAAGTCCAACTCATTAAGTCTTGGACCAAAAAGTGATACTCTTCTATGCAACAATGTTCACCAGACAGAAATACTGTATAATGACGAGGTTACTGAAATCAGAACCAACAATTTAACATAACTACAGTGTGAAATTCATGATAATGTTGATTCATGTATGACAAAGGCATTGGGTTCTCAAACCTATAAAACAAAAAAGATATCCTCCAAAACATAAATGTTTGAAAAGAAAAAGTCATGTGAGTATTGTCTGGTGCTGCCACTTCAGGTAAAGGTCCCATATTTTATACTTTTCCAGTGTTTCAGTTAAAGTGTTGATATCCATAAGACGATATATTTGTGGTTTCAATGTAGTATCACATCTCCTCTCTCAGGCTTCTCTCTGGAGCTCCAGTAACAACAGGTCTGTGACCCTATCAGAAGAAGCTCTGAGCATCTCTTGGCACGGAGAGCTGATTGACTGCTTTGTTGTGACATCACAAAGTTACAGAAGACCTGCCGGCTGGTTTTAAGGCTCAGTTTCTGAATACAGGCTGTGTGCATTTCTCTGTGGACTGAGGCTTTCATGCTCACAGTATTAATGTAGAACCTAGACCTGCTTTATAATCAAAAAACACATGGACTTCTGCATATATACAATATGGGACTTTTTAAGATTTGATTAGCTGATAAAAGAACATGATGTGGTCTGTTGTCACTGGCTGGGACAAGAACCATGGTGTCCTGTGTGATGCAGTTATTTTAATTTGTGAACAAGAAATGGCCAATGTGTTGGTATTTGGTGAGGACTGGGAGAAGGTTATGGAGGGATCACGTTACAGTTGGCACAGTGCATCCTGTGTAATCAGTGCATTGTGAAATTGTACAATGAGAGAATAATTTCCTTGGGACACAGGTCAGAAATGTTGATAGCACAGTGCTGGAGGTTCCAACTGATGAGGGTAAAGACAAATGGACATTTGTCTGTCTAAACATATCCTCAACTTTGACTACTGGGAAGTGATTTTTCATCTGTGTTTGAATATTTCAACACCAGCCACTGCAAGAAAATCTGAATAGTGTACAGTATGATCCACTGACAGAACAACAGTTTCCTTCTGTTTTGTGCCATGAATCAATTTTTCTGTTTTGCTGAAAACAACAAACTGGCCGGGGACACGATGTGAAACTGACTGTTTAGACTTCCAGAGATGTCGCTCATTTGCAGCAATTGTAATCTCTCAGAAATTAATAAATATCTCAATGTTGTATTTTGTCGCCCAAACTGGCAGTGAAAGGACTTTGTGATTGTTGACAAGTTTAAAGAAGGGAGGGGTATTCTAGGAAGGCTCTTTCCTTGTAGCCTGTGATTGTGTTGGCTGCCAGCCATCCATGCTGAGCCTGAGTCATTGTTGGGAAACTGGCTCTTCACCCTGACAGCCTTGTTGAGCTGGCTTTTGACCAGGCAGTATTAATCTCTGTTTCCCTTCCCATGTGCTTGCATCTTAACTGTGACTTAAAGCTGTTCTGCCCCACCATGGTTTTCTCTGTAAGGCAGATAACACAGACAGACATGCATCGCAGGACGAGATGTATGAGTGGAGATTACATGTGGTGGTTGAAAAAAGCTATCATAGCTACATCCCTGACTGTAGTGCAGAGGCCAACTGAGCTTCAGACTTTGGTTCAAGTAATCATAATTCTAAAAATCTTCTCAGTTGTTTTATGAATTTTAAGCAAAAACCTTGAGAAAGTTATTTAAAAAATCAAGCTTCTAGTAAGTAGGTTGAACATATACAGCGTGAATAAAATAATTCATCACCAATTTTAAGCATTTCAGTGTCATCAGGGATCAAAAAGAGGAAACAAAAACCTCAAAAGCAGCAAAAAGCAATGTGCAGGGATTTAGGCTAGAGCGAACCATTCAACGGTGAAACCCTTTATAACTGTCCTAATTGGCCCCTATAAATACATGAAGGCTGTTAGCAGGCTTCTCACTTTTTAGATTTTATAAGCTCTATCAACATTTATTTCATGAGTCAGCCCAACAACAAAGAGAAACTGCTGGCTTTTATTTGATGAATGTGCATCACAAACTGGTGTCTGAACGCTCAGTCAGAGAGTCTGCTAGACAGAAACACCGCTCTACTCTGAGAATTAAAAAGTTAGCGAGTACTGCATCATTTCGCTGTTCAAAAATACCGGAATGACAAGTCCAGTGGTTAATAAATGATGTTGTAAGGACCATTCTTTTCTTTGTCTGGATCCATAAACCAGAAGACAGCGAGATGTGGTGATACATACAAATAAAATTGGGTTTGGGGCTCTGGGTGGTTGGTGGTGTGAGAGGTTAGAGTGGCTGTCGGGCCAGGAACAGATGGCTGAGTGGGGTTTAACAAGAGTCTGTGGTGAGCAGTCGGGAGCGAGGGGCTGGACTGGAGCAGCAGCTGGAACTGCAGAGCAGGACCAGACTGAGCGGGAGCAGGGCAGTGCATCGGATTCATCCATGGGTGGGTGAAGAGAACACAGTGAGCCGGGGAGCAGACGAGACAGAGCTCAGCGTGACTGGCTGTGAGAAAACAGGAGGCTGGACCAGAGGCAAGATACTGGTTACACATAATCTGAATAGCACAGAAATGGCAATCAGAACAAGGTGTTATCGGAGCGAGACACCACGTGGTGTGACGGAACGATCTGGCGACGAGTGTTGAGCTGAACCGGTCTTAAATACTGTGACGTTGTTGAGTAGGTTCAGGACAAGTGCCCAGGAAGACTGACAGGAATAACAGCAACAGGAAGCCACGCCCAGCTACACACACAAACAAAAACAGACACAGAAAACAAACTGGGGACCAGCAAACACATGAGGAAAGGGAAAACAGTGGAGAACACACTGAAACAGGGATAACTGGACCTAATCTTAACAGACTCAGCACATCATTTACCAGAGTCAGTACTGACTGACAGTTAAAGGACGTACATGTAAGTTTTTGCTATCAATACATAGCCAGCATTAGCATTAACAGCTGTTTACTTACCAGTCTTACCATGAGCTTCAGCCATGGTTGCATTTGCAAGAAAACAGGTTACAAGACACAGTGATGGCAGACTGGACGCCACAGTGATGAGACGGGTGATATGATCTTCAGCTTAGATTGTCAGCAGTTTTATGAAGTTGCACACACATTTAATCGTGAAGAAATGACCAAAGCCTCTTTCCTTTCTGAACAGGATATCTTGAAATAAAGTATTTTATATAAACAGTGTCTTTGGTGAGGGGTTTTATGTATTTTTATAGAATGATTAATGAGGATCTGAAGTCTGTCCCAGCTTAAAATATGTCTAGTATGCATCATAATGCAGAGCTTATATAAAGTAGTAAATAAATGCAGGTAACTCATCACTCCATCAGGACTGCATTGTGATTCATGTTGTTAGTGAATCCTATATACAGTAAGTCACCTGTAGTGGTAATAATGTGCTGATGTAGTTGTTTCAAAGCACATTTTCATCAAGTGATTATGTTATTTTATCTAATGCCTGTAGACAAGCCTGCAGATACACTGAGCAGCTGTACTGGAGCTGTTAGAAGTTAATAATCCTGCATTAAGTCACTGACAGGGGTCATTCGGGGAAACTGAGAGTGCTTCCTCGCTTTTTCCGCTGAAGATATTCCCCAACAGGCTGAGCAATTCAAATCAGAGACACCTAATGAGGGAGATTTTTTGATGACTGCTACTTTCACATTCTGTTTGTCAGAGGACGTACTTATGTGGGCACAGCATTTTGGGAAATTGCTCATATACTGGTCCAAGACAGCCAAAAACATCTTTACCCAATGTAATAACCCGCCCTTTAACTGAATGTATTATTGTCCTAATCCCTGTTCCAAAGTCAGGGGAGCTGCAAAGTCCAAGTTTTGCCTGTCTAACATTTGCCTGCTTTGTTTCTCTGATAACTTAAGATCCAGATGTCTGATAATGAAAATCCTTCATCCAGTTGAAGTACCTGTCAATAGAAGAAGCCTCTCTGTCACAGCTGCTCTTTTTTAATTCTTCACATCAATACTTCCATCACTTTTTGTGTTTTCAAAGTACAAACACTTGTCCTCTGGCATGGTCTCACAAAACAAGTATTTGTAAAGCACATTTCCCACATAAAGGACGTTCAGAGTGCTTTACATAATGCATTAAACACATAAAAAAAATTACATAAAAAAGAACAGGGGAATAAAAACATCAATATTCAAAGATTGTAACCCTTTTGATGGGAAAGCAAAAAGTTAAGAACAGAGACTTAACTATAGGATAGGCACTGAAGATGGTTCATATTCACTATTTAAAGTTCAGTCAAAGGAAGTGCCAAACATCAAAGTTTTAAACCTGGATTCAAATGCACAGTATGTATCATCCTCCACACAACATCCTCGCAGGCCAGAGAGGCCTGCTGCAGCAGCCAATGTTTTACCTCTTTGCGCTGCAGGACTGAGCGGTTCAGGAAAACCTTTGTTCCCATTTGACTATTTAACAACTCCGACAAAGGCAGTGGATAACGACACAGACTCAACCTTAATTCAACTAAATACATGAATAAGCTACTGGATAATTGTGAATTTCCCTATAGCAATAAATAAAGTATTTCTTATCTTAACTTCAGCCACTATGGGGTCTCTCATTTAAAACAATAACAAAAGACAGCATTGGGTGACATCATAAAATATAGTGGGATCATGGGAGTTGTCGTCTTTATCACCATTGTACCATTTGTTTAGAATGTTTATCTGATAACTTATGAACCAGATGTTCAGGAGGTTTTTAACAGCGGCTGAATTATCCTCAGTGGACTCCTCTTCTCCATAACAAACAGACCAGGAGATTAAAACCGATAAAAACACTGAATTCACGTTAATAAACAATGTTTCACTAACACTCTTTGGTGGACACAAGATGTCTTAGAGGGGCTGCGAGCTGAGCTGTCTAACATTTGCCGGCCTTGTTTCTCTGATAACTTAACTTAATCCAGATGTCTGATGATGAAAATTCCGTTGAAATATATAGTTGAAAACAACAAAGGTGTAAAAAGTGGCTTGAAACTGGATAAAAGTACTTTTTGAGCTTGTGGCAGCCAACCACAACATTGACACATGTACATAGGGGATATGACGGCAGTGACAGGGGACTAAATGAAACAGACCGTTACCATGGTTAAAATCACGTATTTCCATGGTTTGAGAATTGATGGAAACATTTGGGATAATGTCAGTACCCAACTCAACAAAATATATAACATAGGTCTAGTCATTTTAGACCTTTTAATGTGAAGATATTATAACATATACATGAAACACACACACACACACACACATATATATATGTCTCTGTAAACCTGTGCAGAGGAAGAGGTTATGGGTAACTTGGTCAGGGAGTTTTTCCTCTCCACTGTCGCCAAGGTCTAACTCACGGCGGGAACTGTTGGCTTTCTCTTAGGTCTTGACCTTACTCTGTACAGTACCTTCAGATACTCTATGTAATGATTTCTCTCTGTATGAATAAAACTAAACTGACCTGAACCCGTGACTCATGGAAGCTAAATGGTTGATGCAGCTTCTGTTGGTTGGAAACAGAGAAGAAAAGTTTTAGATTAAACTACATGACTACGCACAGTTGCCTACATGAAGCCTGGAGAAATGTGTTTCAGCCTTAAGGCCTGTGATGAACCGTCGAACTGTCAAGGTGTACCTCTCAACCAATGCGAGCTGGGATACGCTCCTGCAGTCTTGAACGGGATATGCGGGTGTAGAAAATGAATGGATGAACCTCATGTCCCATAAAGCCCATTGTTTCCTATCACGAAGAAGATCATTCTTGATGTGCCCCCTGCCTTTCTTTGGCATCAGCCCGAGAGCTAATTAGTGTCCACAATAAGAGCCAGTATGCATTCAAATCAGTCAACTTCAAACACTGGAGTGGAGTAAAGTTGACTTAAATCAGAAGAAGGAACTCTTCTGATTTGTGCTATGAATCTGTTTTTGCATCATAAAGAAAAGTGGAACTCCTGCCAAACCTGACTTGTTGGCAGACATTATTTCAGAGTAGATATATCACAAAGCTAGAGAGCAGTGATAAATTGATTTTGAAAAGAGGCAACTTTCAGAAACTATTAGTCTATATGCAAAGACTTTTTCCATCTCTCATATTGAATGAACTCGTCTTAGTATTTTTTTTCCTTTTCCAGTCTTTCTCTCTTTCACTTCTCTTTCAACTTTATAAATAAGATGTTTCCCTGCACCAGCTCTCTCCATTACTGTTTCTTACACATTTCTTTCAGTACACCCTCTTTTTCTTCCTGGTATCTATATACAGTAACATTCCTCCTCTCCTCTTTTCCCTCTCTTATCTGTTTCTCTCTGCACCATGGAGTTATTTCAATGCCAGTCTGAGGGGCAACTAAAGAGCCTGGGAGCCTCATATCGATTACTCTCTCAGGTGGTGAGTATGGACACCTCACTCTCTTCCATTACTGACAATCCTCTTTCTTTCCTTTTTTTTCTGTCTATGAGCCTGTTAATCTATCCACATCTCTGGCTCTCTTTTTTTTATTTTTCTCTCTCCTCATAATGCCAAATCTCTTGCTCTCTCATCTCTTCTTTTACTCTCATTTTAAAAGAACACAGCCACAATTTGGAAAATTTGTTTATTTCATGCAGAGGCCAAAGTTAGAGTAAATCAATATTAATTTCATGTCTGCACCTCTGTTCAATACAGAGGTCCCTTCATGATCACGTTAGCTTAGTGCAAAGACCGAAAGAGCTAATGAGGAAACTGCTGTGTGTGTGTGTGTGCATGTAAGGCAGAGAGGGAGGGGTAAAAAAAAACGAATAACTCTTTGCACAGACATTTTTCTTTTCTTTAAAGCAACTTTATGCACCTCATGAGAGAGAACATAACACAATCATGGGGTTCATATGAAATAAAAAGCATTCATTTTTGGCTCAATACTCTCATGGGTTTTTCTGCTACAGCCTTACTCCGTCAGGTGCGATAAGGTGACCAGATTTCTGAAATGACATTTTCTGTTCTGTGGTCAATATATCATTGAAATGTCCATGTTTTTTTTATATATGGAATAAAACAGGGACAGTCCTTGTTTCATGTATTTTCACCATGGTAACTGTTGTACTGTAATAAACTATGGTGAATGCCGACTGGTAAAATTAGTAGGGTTGCAGAGTGTCCTGCAAAATACGGAATCATCCTGTAATTGGAAACTAAGGGATCATTTTTTTTAAGACTCATTTCAGTGCAAACCTATGGGAGATAAATATTCGAGGTAAGACTCTTAAAACAAGACGGTTTTTATGATAGAATGAAACCCTCCTGTTCTCCCTCAGTCATGTGATGTTCCAATACCCAAACCAACAATGTGCTTCTCTTCTGACCCATGACCAACACATCTCTGCCAATCATTTGCTGTTTTTGCTATTTTTCTATATAAAGCTTAAACATGAGCAGTTTTATCACAAAAGTGAAATAAGTAAGTAGTGAACAGAAGTAAGTTGCCTAATGATGTCAGAATGACTCAGGTTAAAGCATGAATTTACTGAGGAGAACAAATACCGAATTCAAACATGGCCAGTCATTCCTTCCTGAAGTTTCTCACAAGGAAAAAAAATGCTCAGTGGATGCATGCAATGAAAAAAGATGCCATGAGCTTCCTCCATTTTCGAGCTGACTGACATTTCCAAGTGATTTGTTGGCTTCTCACATATGAATGGGATAAACTAATTCAATTGTACGGTTCCTCTAGACTTTCCAAATGTTATTGGACCAAATGGATCAAATAGAGTCATTTAATGGGAATTGTGATACTTATAAATTTATTTACTGTTTATTAAGTTATTTATTTATCTATTTATTTCTGGACGCTTAGAAATGTATCTATTGTTTATTTACTTTTTTGAACAGCTGCTCCATTTCAAATTGTTAATGGGGGAATGGTTTAAAGCAAGATTATGTAACTTGAAAGAATAAATTACAAAATACTCTCATTACAATTGAATGGTTAAATTCCTAAGCACTAAAATGTACCTTTATTGTAATAAACAGAAGTCACTTCATTTCTTTATTTTCTTCTTTATGAGAACAGGGGATGTTAACCAGCATTTTAGGTGCATCTCCGTCACCTTCGTGCCCTGATAAGATGATAATGATGACGTCTTCAGAGTAACTCACTCAAGAGAATCTGATCTGCTAATGGCTTCTGTTCACCAAAAGTTGCTCAGTCTTCCTCGCAGTCATCATTTCCCTGTAGTACAAAAACTGGTAAATTACAATGCTGTCTTCTGTACCAGCTGCCAAAACAGTACAGTGTCAACATTAGTGAATAATTGATGTTGTTGGTATAGTGCATTGTGTTCAGTATGGACTGTTTTAGTCTGTTTGTTTCCGTCCTTTTTCCTGTCAGACCCCGAAATGACAAAGGGAGACGAAAAGGCTTATTCCGCACCTTCACAAGCACAGTCAGAAAAACAATTTCCTTCACCCATAGACAGCTATATGTTGTCTTCGGCTGATCAACATTATTTGTCTGCTGTTTGTATTCGCCTGTCCCCTGGTCTGTTGGTTCACAGGTGTGAAATTACAACCGACTCTTCTCTCTGTCACATCGTTTGCATACTGTATGCTACAGCACAATGGTTTCACCTTAGTACACAGGCTGGCTTTTGTATTTGTCTCCCAGATCATATAACTACAAGACATGTTCTGTTTGTGGGACATTAACCTTTCAAACCCAGTACAGTCTTTGTCCACTGCCCCAGAGTCAGGGGTGAACTGCATGAATGCACCAGGGATGTCAATCATCCTCAGTCATTGTTTCCATTAATGGTACGCATGTATTTTATTTGACCACACCTCTGCATGCAAAGAAAAGTAGGTATAAATCCACAAGAGGTGATGAATAAAAACTTATCGGTAGAATCCATGTCTATTACGCAGCAGAGCGTGAGCGGTGAAACTAGATAAATCTCTTTTATCTCTCATCTCTATTTCTGACATTAGTTTTTATGCAGCTAACACTTGACCACTTGCTGCCATTTTTTAAATATCTCATAACCTTTTGGTTTTTACAGACAAAGCAAAAAAACAAATGACCCTTAGAGGACCTTAGTTCGTGGTGTAAAACCCACTTAATTAACACATTTAGTACAATTTAAGGGCTACAACCTTAAATATAATTTCATGGTGTTGAATTCTTAAAAGGCAAAAACTAACCTCCTTCAAAACATCTTAATTCTTAAAAAAACAAACAAAAAAAACTTTACTTACCAAATTAAGTTAATTTTAAGAGGTAAATGATTTCCCCTTAGTTTGCACATTAATTTGCTGCTGCTAGTAGTAACATCAGATGAATGTTATTTGCATCATGCAGATGGTGAACACTGCAAACACATGTCCACATGTATAAGGGAGGTCACATGACCTGACATCATGGTACAAAGTGACCTCCAGAGTGAATTAGCTCACAGCTAGCTCACTGTTTGCTGCAGCAGTGATGAAAAATCTCAGGATCTCTGATGCTAACTCACCCAGGTTATTATGTTATTACCATAATTTGCTTTCATATTAACACACTTAGAAGACAATTGCATTTATTGGTCTGTGGGCTGGTCTATAAATATTAATTAAAACTTGTCACCCAACCATGTAGGCTAATATATATTTTATTAACAACATAATTTGGACTAATTAGCTTTTTACACAATAAAAAAATCCATTGTCATGGGAAACTGTGTAGTGTGGTAATGTGACTAAAACCAAATGAGTGTCCACTGTGACTCTGTATTTTGGATCACACACATTTTAAACTGCTCTGATCAGAAAACCTCTGGTATGATATCATTTTGTTATAAACACATATTACAACATAAATACACACAAACATAATATTGTGACCCATCCCTTTTTTTTCTCATGATAAAAATGTCTACGATGGAATAATTAGAGAATCCTGAATGTCTCATATGTCTCTTTTTACTCAGTTAGAGTTACTATCTTCCTACACAGGAGATGTGGCTTTGAGTGGCGAGCTTTTTTAAATGTGTGTTTCCACAGCTAAAAAAATAATAGTTACTTTGAACAGTGGAGCAGTTCACAGATATGCTGTCTCCTCAATCATCCCATCAGACGAGCACTTTTTGGAAGGACTGTGAATGACCTTTAGTAAACTAAGGAATTTGTTGTTTTTTATATGATTAATTTCATAGGCAATTTGTCCTTGCAGTTATATCATGAAGGTTAAGGCTCATATTTAGGAGGAGGCAGATCAATGCACATTGTCAGCATGATGAAAGACCACCTTCTTCAGCAAGACATATGTCACCTCTTACATCTGTTTAGGACCTGGCTGATAAGGGCACAGGATTTTTATGTAGCTTAACCCTCTTTGTAGAGTTAAAACATGCCTTATGTCTGTAATGTGGCCAAATATATGAGTCAAAGTTATGAAATGTTACAACTGCAGAGCATGTGAAGTTGACTCATCTATTGTATATTCATTTTATCCATAAAGTAAAATGAATATGTTGCAGTTTTACCTCCACAGTGTTTGCCACCACATATTCCCTCACTGATGGTCATGAGCTTTGGGAGATGACCAAAGGAATGAGACTGTGGATACAAGTGGCTGGAATTGCCTTCCTCCACAGGTTAGCCTAGGTTTAACCTTAGAGATCAGGTACGGAGCTCAGACTTCCAGAGGGAGCTGAGAGGAGAGTTCATGTTGAAAGGAGCCAGTTTAGGTGATTCAGGCATCTGATCAGGATTTCTCCTGGGAGCCTTCCACTGGAGGTTTTCCGAACACAGCCAACTGAAGAGCCAGAACGCACTTTTCTAAAACCACGGAAGAAAGTGCTTCACACGAAAACAATTTCCAATAGAGTAGTAAGCAAATGAAACAAATACCACCAGGTCCAGTGTAGCCAGCAAAAGAGCAGTCAATAAAAATCAAGTAAAGCTCAAAAATATTTTTTTAAGAAGAGATTTAAAAGAGGTCACTGATTCTGCTGACCTCAGGCAGCTTTGTGGCTCTGCTAACGCTCTGTCACCTCTGGTTTTCAGCCCCGCCTCGGGAACAGATAAAAAAGCTCTGGCCGAGGATCCACCAAGGATGCACATACATTGAAATGTTTAAATTCATTTTCTTCTACACTCAATGGGCCATAACAACAAAGCAAAAACTGATATTTTGATTTTTTCTTTGCAAATGTATTGAAAAGGAGAAATTTAAATGTAACACTGACATCATATTCAGACCCTTTGCTATGACCAGTGGCAGCTTGAGCCCCAGGCCTCCAGCCAACCAGTGGCCTCATGAGACATTAATTTATTTATTTATTTTTCAAATCTTCTTTTATTCATTTATTTTTCTCATAAGGCTTCTGGTTGGTTGGAGACCTGATGGCTGTAGTTTCCTGAATACTGAAATCTAGTGATATAATATTAAAGTTGTAGTTAACATTGTACAGGGCTGCCAACACGCTCTAATCTCTCTGAGATGGAGCCTCAAAGCCACAGCTCCATGAAGGAATATGATTATTTATATTAAACAGGCCAGATCACACAGTTTATCTGCCTTACAATAGTCCTTGATTTGAGGTGATAGGTTAAATGATCCGCTGTTGAAGTTGTGATTATTCATTCATGCGTGACATTACAGCTCGCCTCTCTTTTGCCTGGAAGGAAGCATGGGTCTTAGAGACACTGTCCCCTCAAGCGCCACAGAGACTTAGCTTCCCAGGACCACGATCAAAGTCCAGACTGACCCTGAGCCAGACCCTGAGACCTGGGTCCCAGCTGACGTTCTGTCATTTTGTGCATTGGGGGTCGCTGCCAGTGTTTTGCCTCTCCTGAGTCTGTTTCTCAGCCGGTCCAGCTCCTAATCTCAAGTCGACCCATCAGAGCTGACTTCTTGTAGTCACCTACCAGATGTCCATAGACTTTCCTCCCTGTCCCTATTCACCTGACAACCCTGCCCATCCACACACCTGTTCCCGAGTCATCTGCACTTCATCCGACAGTCAGTCTTGCACCACATATGCAAGTTCACACCCTGAACACCTCTTCCATCTCTGCTCTGCTTTCCTTCAGTCCAACTCACAGCAGAGATTACAATGATTTATCCAAGGCGGCTTTCTTTGTGTACGGTTGGACCTGACTTTAAGAGGAGCAATATTATTCAATATGGACACAGACACAGTTAAAACAGTTGTTGGTGCGATAGTGTTCAAACAGGGTTATGGTAAGTGTAAAGAACCATGAGACAGCACAAAGAGTGGGGCCGAACAGTGTCAGTGTGATCTATGTCACTATGCAGTTATAGTCAGATGACTCCACAGTAGGAACCCTGACACCCAGGTTAAAATGAGGTCTATATGGCCACAGGTGTGTGTGTGTGTGTGTGTGTGTGTGTGTGTGTCCACAACTGTAATGTGTAAGGTTAAAGGATGTGGTGACATTTAAAAAATCAGCAGCGTGAACATTTGAGGAGTCATTAACATGAATAATAAAATCACCACAAAGAACAGGTCACTGTACTGCAAAACAAGAGCAGATAAAAATATAAGGAGTTCTACTGAAAAGCTGCTGATAGATTCTGGAGGACAATAAATGAAAACAAATATGATCATGTGGTGGAGCGACCAGATATCCGAGTGGTTATGGAGCGTACCACAGGCAGCAAGTCCCAGGTTTGGCTCTATTTGCTGCACGTCATCCCCCTTATCTTTTCCTGCATTTCCTGTCTGTCTCCACTGTCACAATCTAACAAAGCCTAAAGTGCCCCCCCTCAAAAAAATGTTCAGGCAGAGAGCACCTAGTTTAAACAGGAGAACTTCAAAGGAAGTCACATGGTGACTGATGGGATTTGAGATGATTCCTAAAGACGCTCACAAGGCCACCACCATGACCACTGTTCCTGGGTTTGCTAAAATGATCATAGAGTGCAGGACGCAGCTCAACAGGCTGGTAGTGATCCTGAGTTTGTAACTCAATTAAAAACCAGAGACTGTATATAAAAATTGACATTTTCGGTCTGAAATGTTAAGCCTTAGACCTGCATTCAATCTAATGACCAGCAAAAAGAAGTCAGACTGTATTTAAGTCCTTGTAAAAATGTCTCTACTTCTCACTTGATTTATGGCCTCAGTAAATGTTTTCCTAATGAGTTTATGGTCTCAATCACTAGATTAAAGTTTTCTTCAATACAACATTTTTTTATGTTTTATGGTCCCATTTAGAGGAAAATAGACTATGTACTAGGGTGGGGCTACCATGTGATTGACAGACTGTACCACACACGGCGACCTGCCTGACAATCGGGATAGAGGACAGAACAGGTCAGATCCACCCCGCTTCAGCCCCACCTTCTTGGTGGTTTTCTTCTAGATTCAAAAAACCAAGATGGCGACGCACAAATTACAAACTTGAGACTTCAAAACGGCAGCTCACAAACCAATGGGAGGCTTGGGAGGAGGAGCTGAAGAACATTGCTGGGGACAGGTACACTGGGACTACCTTTTATCCTGGCCATGACCTGGCCATGTATAAGTGGCAGAAAATGGATGGATCGATTATTCAAATCTGTATACATTTTGGGATGCATTGACCACATAGATTGAGCATCCACATAATAAGTAAAGAAATATCCTACAAGAGTTGTAATTAAATGTAGCTGCAGGTATTTCAGTGGAGAATAAGTCACCAGCCATATATCAAACACCCACTCAGCAGTAAAAATGAAAGCATTCTGCTATTTTGTGGATTGCATGCCATGATCAATCCTATTCATTATAAGGTGGAAGAAAAAGGTTGACTTTGCCCACTGGACAAATCCTGTTGGTCTTTGCTGCTTATTTTTATTCGACATAATGAAGTGAGACATACTGAAGAATCTGGGATAGAGGGAAGATGGAAGTTTATAAAGTGAGAATGGGAGAAAATCACACAACCAGACAGAAAAGTAGAGAGGACACCAACCACAGAGATCAGCAGTTATTCAATATTGAAAATAAATTGAAGAGGACATTATTGGTTGCTAACAATCTTCTGAGGAACTCAGACGTCTAATCTGTCCCAGGCACTTTTCTGCTGCAGAGTTAATTTACTGTAATGATTTCCCACAGCTAGCCAAGGGCCTGCAGTCAGGAGTGAACCGGGAATCTAATCTGCTTCTAGTTGCTCTTATGCTGCTCAAAGACTTATGATTCTATCAAATCGCTGTGGCCACAGGCTCCAACAAGACACTTGTGTCCATCAAAGTTGAGCCTTTTAAAGCCTTGAGCCATTCACTTCACACTATGTCAATTTTGGTGCCAAGCACTTTGACAAAGATCTGCTTAATGGCTTGAAATGAAAAGGCAATTCCCAAAATACCACGTGCATGCATAAAAATGGAAATAAATATATATCCCCAACATCTTCTGCATGTATAAACAGCACTGGAATGAAAATATTAGAGTGTAAACAAGCTCCTCTTTCAGAGGCTGCTTTAGATAATGAGCTAAGAAACATAAACAACACAGATCTGAGGTTAACAACAAGGCTTTCCTCTCAGGACCAAAGCATGTCTGCTGTGAATTGTTACTGCATTAAAATCAAGCACAGATAAAGGAACATTAAGTCAAGTACACCAGCATATTTTTTACTCCAGACCTGTTTTATTTTCAGTATAAACCTTTCAGCATTGCAACAAATCACACAAATCAATTTCAATCAAACATTATGAATAAAATTTTACTTAAGGGCAGACTATGTGACTTTTGAAAGAAGAGATAACAGTCTTTTGTTTACAATTAAAGAGTTTGAGTCATAGATAAATAATAAAATGCATGCTTGCTCACTTCAGTCCCCTCAGGGAGTTCATGCTACAGCTTTACCTGCCACTGCCTTATGATGGCTATTGTTATAAGCTGAAGATTTATACTGGAGTTTAACTGAGTGTAAAAAAAAAAGAGCTAGAGTTACTGTAGGTGACATCTAGTGGCTGTTGTAATTATGACAGGAGTAAAGGGAAAAGTTCATTGGCATATATAGAGCAACAAAGTCCACATAAGGGGGGGGGGGGGGGGGGGGGGGGGGGGGGTCCACAAGACACAGGAATATGTTCAATTCCCATGTAAGACCAGCAGTTTATGTTGTTTCTTTTATCCACTACCATTTAACAAAGTTAACCACGTTGTTGGTGTTGTAATCATGACAACAAATCTATCAAGCCATGACTCTTTATTAGTGCAACCATGGCAGGAAAGGTCCGGTATGCAGCTGTTGGTACAACCAAGGTCTGGTACACCTGCCACTGTAGGGGTGCTACTCCTGGAGACACTGCAGTGGGTCATATCAGACCTATGGTTGTTCAGGTTGGAGGACTTGTTGGTAACTGACAGACCTGGTTGACTTCAATGTCTTTTTATAACTCTTCTTTACATGTTCATCTGAGGCACTAAAATGTATTTTAACAGCTGCACATGTCAATGATTTTATGATAAACTGAAACAAGAAATAAATACATGTACCTGTGCAGGAGACATGTTTGTTTCTGGCCTACAGCTCCATTTGATAGGAAGAAGTCAAGTTGTGAAATGACAATGTTTCAAAAGAATATCAGGAAATGGGAAATCCAATGTACCTGTGTTCTTCTCCTGCTTTGACGAGCCAAAATGTCTGCTGTGAAAAAGGTCCATTTAGATGTGTGTCAAATTACATTGAAGAAATACATTAAAGTATTATTATGAAGTGCTATATAACGGACGCTCATAGTATTGATATGTCCAGCTCCAAAAAGTCCCTCCATGTTTTTGGGGGGGTTGTAGGTTTTTGCCTGTTTGTTTGTTTTTATCAACTTTAATCAAAAAAATGGTTCTCCCACCAGCCAGTGTAATAGCACTGTGTCATTTCATGCCTTATTCCATTTGGTTTGTTCATCGACATATGCTAGAGCAGCAGTTACACTGACTGAGCAACAGTGTGGTCTTGGTGCAGCCTGTCTTTGGTCCCCAAACCTCTACATCAACTGTCAGTGAATATGTATCTCAGTGTGAACTGAACAGCACCAGATGTCCTCACATTCCCCTCAGTCAAATTAGGAACTTTTATCCAAGACAATCACAGATTAATCAGTCTGTATGGATACACTCAAACGTTCATGATTTATTTGTGAGTAAAAATAGAAATTTACACTTTGCTGCTTCAAACACTTTAACTCTCTAGTCTGTCCTATACAGAAGTGTAATATGTGACATTTGTCCCTTTATCAAATACCATGTGTTACCTACATACATCCTTTGGATATATGAAGATATAAGTTTCTAAGTGTGCCCATAGTAAAATTTGAATATATATAAATACATATATATATATATATATATATATATATATATATATATATATATATATATATATATATATATATACACACAGTATATGGCATAACATATTGAGATAATATATGCTAACAATATATATTTGATTTATATATGTCCAAGTTTATTATACATATATGTACATATTTCAAACATGTCTATCTTTCCATTCAGGGAAACCATACTGTATATAATATCAACATATATTCACAGTCATTTTGTGTCATTTTGAAAAGAAAATGACGCAGCAGTTGGTAGACACAAACAATGCTTTATTTCCAAATACCATAATACTTCAATTCCTGATACAGGGCAGCAAAGCAAAGCAGCTGTAGCGTCACCCTGGGGAGCAACGGGAATTTAATTTGGAGGGGAGCATCCTCTTCCTTACGATGCTGCAGAAAAGTTAAAGGTGTGCCAACGGGAGGCAATGCTGCGCACAGATTTTGTCAATAGTGGGATTTAACTCAGCTGATATTAGTCATAGCCTGTGAGTAAGCTATACAGAAGAGAGAAAACAATGTGTCCCCTAGAGCCTGGAAAAAAAAAAAAAAACACAGGACAACAGCGGTTGGGGGAGATAGCAGCTTTACCTCTTGCACCAGTATCATGCATCCAAGATAATGTCATTTCAATTTGCCATAACCTCTAGTTATCTTTTTGAAAGTGCAAAGTGAGACCACTCATGTGAAAATGACCTGCATTAGTAAGTTATTAGTTTATAGTCAGGGTAAGATTTTAAAATAATACAAAGTATTTCATTTATTTTCCAAGATATGTGTTTGTGAAAACCTTACAGTAAAGGTATGATGGTCTTTAATTGTCATCCTAAAATATGAATTTATTTAAATAAAAACATAAACAAAATATAAACATAATCTCTCTCTGTAATGATGTTCAGCAGGTATCATTTTTATCTTTGTCACCAACTTGTTTAGCGCAGAGGTTCCCAACTTGTGGGCCTGGACCCACTGGTGGGCCGCAAAGGTATTGCAACTGAGCCGACAATCAACAGTACAATTTTGGTTAAAAGATGTAATCATAAAAAAATAGAAATTATGTTTTAATACGATGATCTTTAGAAAAAATATTATTTTTTTTATTTCATATTGAGGCCTATCGCTATCAGTGACATTCTAGCTCTCTATTATTTACATATATATGTACAAAATAGAGAATCAAACTACTAAATAGCAGAAATACTTAATCCAAGAAATAGATAAACAAACTTAAAGATATTTGAATTATTACACTATTGACCACTTCAAACAAGACACACATTTTAAATTACACAGTTGGCATCTAAAGCCTGACCTTTCTTGCTTTCCTTTGTGCAAGGTAATCAATTACATCATCATATGAAATCTGCCCAGCAATTGCATGGTTGATACAATACTGTACAGAGATAGAAGTGTGCTATTTGATAGATTCCCCTGCTCCCTGGCTCCAGTGGGGAGACCTGTGGTCAAACTACCCCCTGCCCCCCTCCCCATCCCCCACCACCTCTGAGAGAGAGGAGACCTACACAGCAGCAGAAGCCTGCAGAGAGCGCGTTCTGATCCACTTCTTCTTTTTTTTTTTTTTTTTTTTTTCAGTGCCCATCTCGCCCCCTGACACAATGCCAATGGCAATTGCAATGAAAAGCCATATGAACTTTTTTGTTGTCACCGGGCAGACCACTTTGATACTCCAGTTTTGGATGTAAGCACGCAATCAGACTGAGATAGCAAACAAGTATACAATGTGGATAGATGGTGAGCAACAGGAAGAATTAAAAGGAACAAGAGAGACAGATGATGAATTGATAAATGATTGCCGTCAAATAAAAAAGAAAAACTGGGCTTCCCCTGCTTTCAGTTCAAGGCCTGAACATTCAATTGTTATCATTAACATAAAAAGTGCTCTACTAACTTATAATTTGGCCTTAATATTGAGTCGATGTGGGCTGACCAACATTTTTGAGTTTTTCAAGAGGACCGTGAAACGGTTGGGAACCACTGGTTTAGGATGTTAGCATGTTACCATTTGCTAATTGACATTAAACACAAAGTCGGGTACAGCTGAGACTGATGAGGAATATCATTGTTCTGCAGATATTTTAAACCAAATGTTGGCCAAATACTGAAATTTTGACCTGCTGATGGAAGTTACAACTTATGAGAATATCTGTACTTAATGTAAGAGCAATACATCCAACACATATTGCAGTCTGGACAAACATTGTTATCTCTGGAGCCATGCGGCTGGTATGGCTAAAAACAAAGAAATCTGATGAAAACTGGGGCATCCTTCTTCCTAGATAAGCTTATGCCATTAGCAAATAGGAACCCCCCTTAATCCTCCTTAAAAAGTGGTCCGAAAGTTTCTTTGGTGTTTTTATGTGTTTTTCAGTCAGCTGCCACATTTAGTGGTGAATTATGTTCACATCACTGCTACCGGTGATGGCTTTAGAATAAGACTGAGGGCTTGAAACTGGAGCAACAGTCCATCCATCAGGTTTCCATCCAAAATGCAGCACAAATCAGCAAAATTTAAATCAACATGTGTCCATCCACTACTGAAACTAATCCTTCAGTTAGGTGCCAGAAGAAGCAGAGGACACAACAAGATGACATGACTAACAGAACATCTGTCAAACATCAAACTAACAAAAACAATGGGGGAAACGAAGACAGCATCCCTCCCTAGTCATCACATATGGACATATGTATTTCTTGTGCACACTGAAAAATGATGCTTAAGGGGTACAAATGCATCCTGACCAAGCATCCATATGTGATGACTTGGGAGTGAAAACCTGTTGTGAAAACATGTTGGAAATATTGCGTGTACGTGTTAATGCGAGGTTACAGTTTTCACATCACTCCATACGGATCTGTTATTTTGTCTGCTGCCATTTTGTATAAATTAAAATCCAAAGCAGGCAGATGAATTGTCTTTTTTTCCGAATAACCATATGATATGTACGTGTACACAGTAAGGTGTACATACATCAGCTTTACTGCTCCCCTGTTTATCTCTATGCATGTACGCAGTACTCCTTTGATTAGACTATAAAAACATTTTGGCAAAAAATCCTCTCATGTTTCCTCTGGTTGGGGAAACATGAGTGGGCCCAAGGCTTCAGTCTGAAACTCTTTCATGTAGCATTGTCTGTTCTTTATCAGCTTTACCTCCTAAGAGAACCAAGCCTACCTAGACCAACTCTGACTAACCTCAAATTCATAAATTAAAATCTACCTGTTAGTTCACCAGTTCTTATTTAACAGGTGAACTCTTTATATGAATTTAGGACTCATCTCCACTTCTCTTCCTCTTTTTTCCATCCATCTTTCTAATCTTTGTTTACAACATAACCCTTTTATTATATAATCACTTCTGTGATCTAAATCCATTTTAGAGACTTATTTATACATTTATTTCTAAAAGCTTGATTAATATGTGAAGTGTGAAAAGTAATACAAGGTATGAATAAATAAACAGATCTTTTTGACCACCATCTCCATAAAAAAAACATTTTAATGATTTGAAGTCATAAAAAACTCACCTCTGTCAGACAAAATACAATCTCATGGTGGGATAAAACAATGTTTAAGTAATTTTCTCATTTGTATACAATTGCTGCAAACTCAATAAACAGGAAAGCAATTAGAGTGGCAAATAAATTATTTATATCAGTCAACAACAGACGCATCTTATTCCCTGTAAAATCAGTGTGCAGGGCAATCTCGAAACAAGCCTGGATCTGCATTTGCTATTATGGTACTGCACTACACTGTAATTCATTGTGACACATGTGTTAAGGCATAATTCAAACAAATGCAATGATCCAGAGCTTAAAGGTCCCACATTTTACACTTTTCCAGTGTTTTATTTGAAGTGTTGTTATCCATAAGAAGATATTTTTGTGGCTTTACCCAAAAACCATCTCAGTGTAGTTCTACATCTCCTCTCTCAGGCTTCTCCCTGGAGCTCTACTCACAACAGGTCAGTGAGCCAATCAGAGCCAAGAGAGGCTCTGAGGCTCTCTTCTGATTGGTTCCAGAAGTCCTGACGGCTGGTTTTAAGGCTCAGTTTCTGAATACAGGCTGTGTGCATTTCTCTGTGGACTGAGGCTTTGATACTTTCACAGTGTTAATATAGAACCTTGACCTGCTTTATAATCAAAAACACATGGACATCTTCCTTGATACTATATGGGACCTTTAATTCATACTTTTATTTTTCTCTTTTTCACAACTGCATCCAAATATTCTGCATGTAAAAAAAAAACCAAACAAAAAAAAAAACCTATAAATCAAAACAGTCCCACTGAATCACCTATGATTTTCGATTTTAATTTCCATGTTTCCGCATATTTGATACAATCTGGCTGAAGGTTACTTTGACTTATAATGCTTTGTCAGCACACCCATGACTGAAATATAAAAGCTGCACTGCTTTACTTTTTTTTGTGCTGAGTTAGAAAAACCACAGAGGCAGAGATGGGGGTACTTCAGGCTAGTCCATGGATATTGAAATGTAAAAGGAACCACTGGGTTTACATAAAAGCTCAACAGTGATGCAACTCTTTCCAAACAAGGTTTTTTAGCTTCTTTTCTTTTTAATCATCTGTGTGAATTTTCAGGACACTACAACATGCACAAATAAGTCCCTTGGTCACTTTCACATATATGTCAATCTTACTAGGTCAGACCTGCGAGCACATCTGTAACTCAACACACCACAAGTCCAGATTGAATGTTGTCAAATTTACATAAAAGCTGCAGCAGCACAAGGTGAAATGTGCAGTGTGAGAACTCTTCGTCTCGTATGTCATATTAAAAACACAGTTATAAATGTATCAGTTAAACATGACCTCTGCTGAAGGGAAAAACAAGTTCAACGAACTATGAAACACCATTCATGACCCATTTTTACGTGAAGTTGAATAAAATAATGAAGTCATGCTTTCCTGTTACCACTTTTTAATCCTGCACTTGTTTTAATTGCAGATAAGACCAAGTGTGTCTTACACTCTACATCCATGTGTGTCTCTGATTACCCTCATAAAACACACTGACACTTTATGAGTTCCCATGCACCTGTTAAGTACACTTGTACAATGTGCAATTAAAATAGTCTTAAAAAGTTTGAACGCAACAAAGTGCAGTGGGAACAGATGTACTGGATCAATGATGATGCACATGAAGCACATGACTTACCCGCAATGTCCGCAGCAAGCAGCTGCATCACATCTTGTATCTTTACGTGCTGGGCTCACATCTCTGAGGCCTGAAATTTACTGGTAAATGTACAGTATACAGTGCATCCGGAAAGTATTCACAGCGCTTCACTTTTTCCACATTTTTTATGTTACAGCCTTATTCCAAAGTTTAATTCATTTTTACCTCAAAATTCTACACACAATACCCCATAAAGTGAAAAAAGTTTGCTTTAAACTTTTGCACATTTATTAAAAATGCACTGTATGTCTGTAAATGCCTGTATAGTTACAACTGACTTAATTCCTAATGCTTCATATCATTACTTAGACTTTGTCTTCACATGTATATAACAAAACAAGTTTTTCTTGTTTGTAATTAATGAGACATATAGCAAGATGTTCATTCTGGACATCATCTGATAAAAGGAAGAAAAATACAGCTGTGCTGTAAGAACGGCTGTAGGCTGTTAAAATGAGGGAGAAAGGGCTATCATTTTTAAAGGCCCAATATTGTATAAAGTGAGATTTCCATGTCTTTTTTGACTATAAAGCAGGTCTAGGTTCTATATTAATACTGTGAAACTGTCAAGGCCTCAGTTCACAGAGAAATGCACACAGCCTGTATTCAGAAAGAGGCTTGAGAGAGGAGATGTAAAACTACATTTAAATGGTGTTTGGTTCCTAAAAACATAAATATATCTCTGCATGGATATCAACACTTCAAATAAAACACTGAGAAAATAAGTACAGCCACAAAGCACCTTAACGAGCTGTAAACGTATTCATTGTGCTGTAAAACGTGAAAAACATGTCAACCAACTCTGAACTATACTAATGCGGCTGCTGAAGAGCAGAGGCTCTGCTCCTGAAACATGTCAAGTTGGCATTCAAACAGCGATGGCGCCACAAGTGAGCCAGAGCTCAGCCAGAACACGACAACGCCAGATCGTGTGGACGTAAGAGATTAAATAACAAAACACTGCGTCACATGAAAACATCAGATTTGTGTGTAGACTGATGAGGCAGCTCTTACCTTAATACATGAAACACAGAAATGACATATTTCCATCATGGTTTGACTTCGTCCCCCCTCCTCTCTCTCCTGCAGTGGTTTAATGGCACCTGCTGGAAAATTAACGCCACCAGCTGTTTATCTCAATGAGCCAGCCCCTAATATTTCCATAACAGTAGTAATTAGTCATTTGCATTGTCTCCCAGTTTTCTCAAAATTCAGCTCAAATCTGTTGTTACTAGTTGAGGACGGGCATCTGTCTAAAATGTCTGTCCAGAGCATTAAGTGCAAGTGCTTTCTTCCTTTTGAGGCAGCTGTCTTTTCATTCAGCACATTGATTCACCATCTATGTCTGACTATCCTGCCATTAAAAAATTAATTCTATCACTCTCACTGAGCCATACAAAGAAGGCAGACAACATGACGAGATACATATCGCACATCCTTCCTGCATTAGGGTTAAAGCTGTCTTTTTCAAACAATAAAACTGTCACTGTTCAGTTTCATTTAGTTCATTCATTCATTCTCCGCCTGCTTTCCCATGTTCACCAACTTTTTCCAGTCTTTTTCCAAGTTTTTCAGTCTTCAACAACAACAAAAAAAATGGCTGTACATTTAAAGCAGCCCCCTTTTGCTGATTCCACATCCACTTTCTGTTAGTTTTGTTTTCGTGGCTGCTGGGTATAACATGTTGAGCAAAGCAACTGATTAGCTGTAGCACTGTTAGAGTCTGTATTAGCAGTAGCCCATCTGCTGGCAGGACTTGTGGAGCTCGCCTGTGAGGAAGAAGTTGCTCGTGGTGTCCTGACATGTTGCTGAACAGCTGGGTGGCCTGTAGGTGTCTGTGGAGACTGGCTGGAGCGAACGGTTGGATAACCGCCTCTTGCAAACAGAGCATTTGGCACCAACTGATGAAGTCTGAGCAAAAGCAGAACAAATGTCAGATTAATTAGGTTGATACAAACACACAGTGCACAAACGCTGTTGCCTATTAACCTCAGTAAGTAGTCCATTCAGCACAATCAGAGGAAAAAAAAAACAGATTGCAGACCTCACCTTATTTCTGCATTCCTGTAGCATTAATGGACTTCTACACAGCTTTAATGAGAAAGTCTGTTGGGGGGTGAAAATACCACATAATGCTAGTCTGACTGTCTTGTAGTTGTTGTTAGGGTCTGTTGTGTTACTGATTTGGTGGTTTAGTGATGTTCTCAGTAATTAGCTACTTGATTATATCAGTCAGACTGTTCACGTTGAACAAGATGAATAATCGAAAGCTTGTTTCAAAGCCAAATCTACACACAGAGCTCAAATGTCCAACAGACAAACACCTACAGTAACATGAATATGGAACAGAATAACAGCTGCAGCAGGTGAGTTAGATAAAGCAGACCATCAAACCTGTCAGAGTTTGGCTGATAAGCAGCACTGACAGCTCATTGAGCTGTAGATGTGAATGCTGGGGCTCAGTTCACTAATCAGAGGGTCGATGGTCCAATTCCCGGCTCCTTTGGTCCGCTGTCAGACTAGAGAAGCAAGATACATCAGGCAAGATAGTGAACCCCAAATTGCCTCTGATGTGTCCTCAGTGTGTGAGTGTGTGTGACAGAAAAAGCACAGTATGACTGTGTGAGTGAACGGGTGAATGCAGCTTGTAGTGTCGAGCACTATGAGTGGTCGATAAGACCAGAAAAGGCCAGAGCATCAGATTACTGTGCTGATACTGAGCTGACAGAGACTCATGAGTCTGTTTAGTCTGTGATTATGACTGCATACGTTAATATATAAAGGAGATATTATATATCAAAAATATTTAGGTGCCACTGCTTCTTTCATTATGTCGTTGTGTCCCTCTGATAGACAAAAGATATTGAATTCATATTCTTGATGCAGTGAGAAGAAAGTTTCTTGAGACTTGTTTCTCTGTTTTGGTTCATATAGAACACAGGACTCTCAGACATTACTTGAGTACTTAATATACAGCACCCACACAAAAACCTATCCACCCACCCGAGCTTAGCATTCATGTATATGTCAAGAGCTTCACTTAAATATTGCAAAACCGAGTGCTGATCTGTGTGTTCTCCGAACTCTCTGACCACAGGAATCACCTTTAGGATTGTGGCTGTGCTCACCTTGTGTTAACATGGTCTGTCTATCGTTATCTGTGCAACTGCCCAGCCACAGGTTAAACCCAGTGTTTGGGAATCACTGTAAAGCTGATGACTTTACAGCATTACTTTCCTCAGGTGTTGATATTTTGGGATTTGGGTGGTTTATCACTCAGGATACAACGCCTTAGTTTTCCCTGGGAGGAGATCACAAGGTCTGTTTTTTTGTTTTTCAGCCAAGACATGACACACATTTACATTTTGTGTCTGTCAGATTCTGAAAATGCTAAAGCTACACAATAATACCTGCTTGCTTCAAAGTTGGACATGCTTACAAGAATCACATTGCATCTAGGTTTCTCTCCTAAACATGTGTTAACTACAACTCTGTACTTCAAGTGTCAATCATCTATATTTTTGAAATAGACAGCAGCAGGAATGAGTCCTGAATGAAACCTGGAAATGATTTAGTATTTTTGCACCTCCAGTTCCCTTGTCCCATAGTCTAAGGGTTTCTTGAATGGGTTTTTAGTTAGATGGCTGAAATAAGGTCTGTGGTTAAAGACATTTTCAAGTTTTACTGTCCGACATCAAATACATCAGTAAATACCCCACTTTTGTTCTCTTAAAAAGGCAGTTGCTAACAAGTGGCTAAATGAAACTACACAGGTTGTTGGGGATGTTAATCATCATCACACCAAACTTGAAAAACCGATCTACTCACCAGTCCACCTTTACAGCCTTGTTGTGATTATATTAGCTTTCTTCTAAAATATGACTAAATTCCTAAGAGGAAAGGCTTTTGTAGAAAAGGTAAGTGCTCTAAACCGAACAAGATGTAAGTGCAGTGGTGGTGACATCATGCTGTGGTGTAATTGTTTTTTAGCTTAGCATTAGCTTTTTACTCCTGGAGGTTTCGGCTTCAAAAAAAAAAAAGTGTTAATTCTGAACCATATGTGTAACTGTCATAAACCTTATAATAATGCAATAATCCAAAAACCTATGTCTAAATCCCATTGGCTTTTTGTCAGGGTGACCCAGGTGATGGCCTACAACAATACGTCCTCCCTGCAGCACTCCATGTAACAGTGAATCAAATGACGGCTTTACTTTAACTTTGTAGTGAGTTTTAGCTCATTGTTTAACTGTCCAGCCCACAGCTTTACTGACACTAACACTGTATTAGTTTTTGAAATGAATACATGTATCTCCCTTAAGAATACATGCTACTTTCTGTATATTCATTCTTCCCTATTCCCTATTGTACTTTGTGTTCCCTGTGCTCCTGTCCTCATGGCCTGTTTAGTCACTGAGCCCAAGATAGAGACAAAGAGAGGCCAAAGGAGTGTTGCTCCATCACTGTATCAAACTCACCTCAATAGCCAAGAGAAAAGAGCCCACAGTGATGTACTGTGCTTACCCCACAGTGTATGTGAGCGCTAGGACTGAGAGAGCAAGAGGGTGTGGGGAGTAATAGATATAGCATGTGTGTGAGACAGAAAGGGAAGGTGTGTGTGTGTGTGTGTGTGTGTGTGTGTGTGAGAGAGAGAGAGTTAGTAAAGCAGATTGATGTAACTGAGGGTTTCTATCCATCACTCATGTTGCTTGCTCCTTACCATGGGATATTGCTCTCTCAAGCACATGCACACCCACACGCACACTGTGAACCTCAGCATTTTTCCTATTGGCCACCCCCCCCACCCCACCCCCCAGACTATACATCAAGTGGCTATGGAAGTGTCCCCCAGACCCCACAACTTATATAGCTGATACACATACACGTGCACACACGTGCTGGTCACCATTCATCACTCGAGCTATGGAACAATCCTAGAGACCTTACTAGTTACAGCAGGAGACGTAGCTGACAGTAACACACACACACACACACACACACAGCATCATAGCTTAAGCTGCTATCCATCAGCCAAGCTACCACCACCCCTGAATTCCACAGCTACCACCACTGAAGATATATTGTGGCTAGCGCGTGTGTGTGTGTGTGTGTGTGTGAGTGTGTCCCGCAATTTATCATGACTTCTAGCCAGTACATCTCATGAGCTCACAATATACTTGCTACAGAAATGTGAGGTAGCACATATGTGACTGAAAGTTAGTCTTAAAACAAACACTCTCAGAGGTCAGAAGTTGTCCCCGGATCTCTCAGCAGTGTTCAAACTGAATCTTCCTCTCTGTATAACAAACAAACACACACACACACACACACACACACATACACAGCTGTCAAGCCCATTTCACACAGATTGTCATGGGATATGAGAGTTATTACAGTAAAGCAGCTCAGGAGAGGCTTGACATTAAATGTGATGAGCGGCCCAGCAGAGGCTGCAGATGCTGTAGGATGTGTTTACTCTGAAGGAGCAGTGTCACTGAACTAAAACTACTGTCAAAAGTTTACAGCACCTCAGTTCTTACAGCTCTTATTCAAATTTGCCTGAATCGATGTTTCAGTGTCTCTGAAATCAAAGCATGGTACAAATACACAATTGGAGATTTTTAAAAACAGTGAGTCATTCAACAGACAAACTCGAGGCTTCTTTCTAAAATGGAAATGAAATATTGCTCAGAGAGTTTGTCCCAACACTGTTGCAGTTCCGAGAGTGTGCTGCACTTGCAGCTGTTCTCAAGAAATCTTCAAATTTGGCTTTTCTACGTGTTAGAAAGCCCATGTTGTTTAGGTGTTTTCAGTTAAATACCGTTCATTTATATTGTGCTTTACGGTGAGTTTTCATATGTCCTACGCTAGTGAACGCACCATAGGCGTTCTTACACTATTGAATGCACCACACCTGTGTGTGAGATGCTGTAGCTGTAGGTTTACTTTCCTCCTGATGCAGCAGTGAGCAGCTCGTAATTTGCTTTTGCCTGTTTTCACCCAACATCCGCCTGGACATCCTGGGTTTATTGTGTGTAAATGCCAAAAGGTGAGTTTGTGATATTAAATGCTACGTTGTGTTAATGTGTATTGTTTACCTGCTAATGCTATCTCATGCTGCTGTGATGTTCAGCTAAAAGCTAATTCTCACCATGTTGCTGTGAGCCTGTGTGAGGTGATAGTTTACAATACATGAGTCATTTATCATATGTTTAATTACTGAATACAGTCCTTCATGTCCAGAGTTGTATTATTATGTACATTATGTATGGTGTGTTCTGTACTGATTGTTGCTTTGTATCTTTATTATAGAACCACAGCCAAATAAATCCACCACAAACTGGACATCTGTGTCCGTGTCTTTTAACGGGGACACACACCATACACCATGCTGCTCTAATAAACCAGCTAATTCCTGGAGAACCCCCTCTTCTCCTTTTTACTACGTGTTACTTGTCGATAGGGGTGGGCAATCTGATGATCTTACTTTGGCATGTGATCTACTTTTCAGATGAATTGCACAGATTGTGTCATTAAAATATGCTATATTTAGGTTTTTAATTTTGAAAGTTCACTCACTGCTGACCAGGGCATAATAACTGTTAAACAGCTACCCCGCTGACTGCAACTGGCAATGGCAGTCCTTTTTCTGCTCTGCAGCCTCTGCGGGTTTGTCGTAACACCACATGTAGCAGTTCTCCACGAGAGCAGAACAAGAACCACTGTCACCAGATGCAGTCCAAGATGGCGGAGTTACAGTCCGGCTGTGGGACAAGAGAACTGCCTGTAGGTAGAAAAACACAAGCCAGTGCCAGCTGGTTAGCAGCGACTGAACTCTCAAATCAGAGGACTTACTGTACACATAGCACCTCATAAATAAAATAACAGCGCTGTCCAAAAGAATACTCCATATGAACTAAGTAGAAAGTGTCATTAGTTGGAACACAATTTGTAAAGAGAGGACAGCCTTGTGGGCGAGGAACAGCGAACACCCCAAATAAGTCTCAAAACGGCAGAAAGATATGAATCACAACTTGATCATGCGCAGAAACAGGATGCAGATTGTGGATTGCGATTCTACCCAAACATATTGTCATATATATGATCTTTTAGCCAGATCGCCCACACCTACTTGATATGAAAAAAAAAAAAAAAACTGAACTAAACTTTGAGTGCAGCACCCAAACAATTTACTAAGTTTTAATAAAGGCAGAACTCACCTGGGAGAAGAGCAGAGCAGCCAACTCCAGCAGTAACAAACGAGATCGACCGACCACACACACTGCAGGGTGGATTGCTCAAGGAAGGGCATTGTCGAGTGAAGCTGGATGAAAGCTGCATGCTGGATGAATGCAGGCCAGGCAGTCAGCAGCTACTGACAGGCACATTTTGAATGGGCACTGCACTGGTTGTCCTGATAATGCATCAGAGGGTGTAGTAACACAGTTTGTTCCAAAACTGCCTCTGTACAGACAAAGCGTTTGTGAGTCATCAACAAAAAGTTTGGACACCTGTAGGAAGTGTTTGCATGAACTTTCAAGGCTTCATTTACCTCCATTGCTGCAGGAAACCTGCAAGTTTACCAGTTTGTATCCTAATTCCACTCTTATGCTAAGCTAAGGTTGTAGCTTTATGTTCAATGGACAGATGTAAATCTGTGCTGATCATCCTTCAGTGGGTATTTCTATGAAATCTAACCAATAAGACAGCTACATATGTCTAAGTTATCCTGCTTTTCTAATTTTCTACTATCAAATCAAACATATTTTCTTTCAGGAACTGGTATTTCATTGGTTTACACTTGTCAAACATCATACTAAAGATGTAAAAATGTGATTTGAGTTTTTAATCAGGTCTCGTAGGACGTGTCCTAGTAGCCTGCTAGGACAAACAGCAAGGTCCCTGGTTTGATTCCAGTCAGGGACCTTTGTTGCATGACTCTTTCTCCCCACTTTGTCTGTCTCTGCTGTTTCCTTTACTTATTCAGCAAAGAGAATGTGTGTGTGTGTGTGTGTGTGTGTATTCAAAGCTTGACATAAAGCCATACAGCTCCACTGTTGCCCAAAAACCATTAAAAACACATCAGAGAGCCATATTGTTGCACAAGGTGACACGTTCCTTCACTACCATGAACAGAAACACAATATTATATTACACTATACTCCCACATACACCATTCTGCTGGTGTAAATAGTCACTAGAGCACCAAATATGTATTCATCTGTAGCTGGGGAGCCTTTTTTGCCTTTATTAGATAGTGACAGTAGGGGGCCCTTTAGGAAACGAGGGGGAGGGAGATGGAGGATGATATCCGATGAAGGTCTCTTTTCCAACTGGAACTATAGCGTCAGCATCTTAAAGCCCCAGGACACCTGGACACAGTAACAACAGTGCTGAGTGGATTGGGGTTTGAGCTCTGGACCTTTTGGTTGGGAAGCAGCTGCTCTAACCAGTGAGTCACAAAGTCAGCCTTTTCAAAGATTTATGTCTTCAGTTGGAAACAATGGGCTGGGGGCTGAGTTCCAATGAGAAAAGTATAGTATAAGCTGATTTCTGCCAGTCTGTCTTTAATTTGAATGATTTTACACAGTCTAATCACTGTTTTTTTTTTTGTTTTGTTTTGGGTTTTTTTTCCCATCTGACTTGAATTCCAATGCAAGTCAATGGGACCAATCGAATCTTATCCTTCCTAAATTTTATGCAGACCAGCAGATTGACTTCTAAATGCTCCTGGGGTAAATACCACTACTACTAATAATAATAGTAATAGTAATAATAATAATAATAATAATACGATTTGGAACATTGTGTATTCATTAATGGTTTCCACCAAATCAGACTATGGTAGAAATGTCAACAGGAGGCTGCTGCCAGTTTCTCACAAACAATAATACTCCAGCAAAATAGACTGCTCCCCACGGCCTGAAAGAGTCTTGGTCACTGATCAATACAGCAGCCTTCTTAAAATTCAGGACTCACCCTTTAATGTGAGCCATGAAGTCAATATTTGATGGATGGGACAGATTTATTTGGCCGCTGGTATTTAACCTGCAGTGCTGGCCTATGTGGGGGGGCTCTTCAGATTTCAGAGGAGGTCCAAAGCCTCAGACACTTGGAGGAAATTGCATTCAAATCAGGCTGACAACTTGAATATGAATAAATTTGAGACAATCAGTCTTTAACAGCTGAATAATTAAAGCAAATGTTTGCAGCACTTTGGGAAAATAACCATAATAACAGTGCACTCTAAAAGTACAATAAAAAAAGGAATAGTGAAGTCAGCCTAAATGAGATCACAATACATTGTGCATTGGATTATTACTGCTCATATACATAACATGATGAATTATATGTACAACCATAATGTTTATGACCAATATGCAATCAGAGATTCTGGATGTTCCTCTCCTCTCTTGTTCCAACCTGAAAAGTCTGAGATCTGTTCTGTTCGGTAATTACAGTCCTGTCAGAGCAATTCATAGCACTCTCATCTTTTTATCTGTTTCTAATTATAAAGCTCCTTGAGAGCAAATTTCAGGAGGAAATTCATGTTTAAGAGGTATAACATTTTTGCTACAATCCTCTTTTCCATCCAATAACTGCACTAGGGCTGTTTTCTGGAAATGTAAGAGCTTGTGTAAAGGAACTCAGTAAAAAGGGTTTAGCACAGCATATGTGAATGCCTTCTCTTCTTTTATTGGCACACACAGGGAACCAGTAGATCTTCATATGGGAATGCCCAGTCTCTGTGTAGGTGTCACCTTCTTTTATTAACTCATGTCTGTATATTCAAGAGGTTGTCACAGGTCTCCTCAGTTCTGAGAAACCTAGACACTCCCCAGGTCCTGAGTCAGACCAAGCTCTGTCTAACTGGGTCAGGTTTATTTGTGGAAGATAGTTTCTGAATTTACATTTGTTTTTAGCACATTATTATCACATTGCTGAGCTTTTTGACCACAGCTGCTTGTTAACTGATGCCACAGCAGACTACTATAGGTGTTGGTGTTTTCTCCCTGTTAGGGTTCTTTTGGATCAGGTCTAATTACCCACAGATCTGTTTGGGTCAAGTCTGAATGCGCTTTTTTTGCTCATAAAGACATCAAGTAAATTCACACTGCCGGCTGATAGCAAAGGCAGGATTGTGGGTGTGCAGGATAAAGGTTTTGTGGTGTAGTGACAGAGCTCACACACATAGCTGTATGAGCTATGCTGTAGGCTACACCATAGATGACATGCCCCTTCTCAAAACTGTAACTACACTTTGGGACTGTAGAGGCTTCAGAGACTCCACTTGGGGACTTTGAGAACTGATTGGTTAACTTTGGCTGCTTGTGCTTTCCTTCAAGGTGTTCCTGATGCTGGTAGAGATTGTTGACAGTGAAGACAATATAAAGTTGAAAAAAGGCTCAGTATTGCTTGAACTAAAGCCCCAACAACACTGGATTTAAGAGGCTGATATTTGTTAGTTTAAAAAGTTCCTACAACAACATATATCAAAAATGTGTTAAAGTGATAGTGATTTTTCTTAACATAAAGACATAACATGTCTATTATGACTATTTTGACCTGATTTCAAAAGGAGGAACTACTTTCAAGAATTATGACCAAGATACTAAGTGGCACAAAGAAAAATGTAAAATGAACTTGTTTGTGCCCTCTGGTGGAAAACAACTATGTAAATAAACTCAGTAATTCATGAACTGCTACTTATTGGGTGACATACTGTATACACTCATACCAGTGTATCTGAATTAAGTTAATATCTAGTTCTAGTGTAGATTAGGTCTTGTTGAAACGCAGAAAACATCACACTTTTTGCTTTAAAAAGCAACGCCAAAAGTTAAAGCAATGCTTAACTTAACTCGTCTCTATCACATCTTTTCTTCTACTGAAGTTAGCACGCTAACCAGCTAGCCCGTCTCGTCACTTTCCAATAGCGACTCACTAGCCTCCAGTCTGCCCTGAAGATTTAGCACTGCTCAGAGGATTATTATAATCCCTTGTCTTGTAAACACAATAATTGCCAAAGCTCTTCACCACCTTCAATCACCATCCGCTTCCAGTAGTAAAACGTATTAATTATGGCCAACTGGTAAATCAGCATCATCTGTTTTATCGTGATGAACCAACTCCTAACATTTGCAAAACAGTAGTAGTAATCATTTTCAGCCAGTTTTCTGTTTAAATATGGATGGAAATTGACTACTGGTATGTACATGAAAGGTCAGGGGAGGCTAAAAATTTTAGGAAACACTAAAGACATTCATACCGAATTTCATATCTAGCCAGAAACTGTTGAGTTATGTTGTTCAACACTAAAGGAGCGGATGGACAGATCCAACCACCATGGCCATCCTCACACCATCGCTTCAGAAGCTTCCTTGTTTTGTGTGCAGGCTCATTTAGTGTCTCAGAACTTTTGTCTAAAAGCAAACCATGCACACAACCTGTGTAGCTGACTTGTTAATACATCAATAAAAACACAATACACTCTGACGATAAAATAACCACACATCACTTCCCATTGTTTGAAAGAATATCAAGAACAAGCAACTCTGTAATCAAGCTATTGGATATGTTTGTTTTGCTTGTGGGAATCAACAAGGAGAGTGACATCCTTTAAATTAGTTGCTATTCACACCACTGAACAAACAAGTCAGGACTGTGACAGATGCTATACATAAATCCCTTTGAGCTGAGGACTGCAAAACCATCACCAACTTTTGCTTTCCATGATACGCTCAATAAACATTGAATCTATATGTGACGCATTTCAAAATGATACGATATGCTGAAATTGCAGTTCGCTGGTTTTTATATCATCACAGTATCTCAAGTGAAATAAAATTATTACTTAGTGGCAAAGTCCAGTTTGTTCTTTTGCAGAGAGCTGTTTCCTACATCTGATCTTGTATTACAGTGGAGTCGTCACTGCAGGTGAAACAAATGCAGTAGCCTTCACGACTTGTCATCTCTATTTCCATATAATTTACATTTTGTACAGTAAGCAAGGATGTGTCCAAAAGATTGAGACAAGAATGTTTACTTCACCCGCTTTGTCTTTTCAAATTTTATCCTTGGTTTATCTTAAATATATGCAGGAGAAAAAGTTAATGGAATGGATTAAAAATCTGACGACATGTTTCTTGTTCTGACAGCAACGTAAAGATCTCAGCTGTGCCATGAAGGGTTAATAATAAGATTAACTGTATCTGTAAATCCTTTAAACATATATATATATATATATATATATATATATATATATATACACACACATTTGGCAAAGGGTGGAAATACATAACAAGATTACTTCAACTGAATTAGCATATGTTTCAGACAAGTATTTGTTGACATCTGTGCAGCAGCCTACATTTATTTTTTATTAACACTGTCACTGATCCTCTCCAGTTGCTCTCTCTTCCAGTTAGCATCAAACAACCACTCCAGCTGGAGGTTCAAAAATACTGTTTACAGTTTATATATTATCATCTTTATTATATGGTATATGAAAAACCTTTAAACTGTCATGCTAAAAGAATGACTATATAAGTCAAATTCACAGTTACGCAACAGTTTCTGCAAGATTGGCCACTGAAATCACAGCATTGTCAAAGCATAGAATTATGGTTGTTCAAATACCTACAACAACCGATTGTATGTTTATGTAACATGACATTGTTATAACAAAATTCCCCCCATGAGTTCTCTGGAAATAGGTTTTTTTTTTTTCTTTTTTTTTTTTTTAAAGATATTTTTTTGGGCATTTTTTGCCTTTATTGACAGGACAGTAGAAAGTGACAGGAAAGGGACAGAGAGAGAGGGGGAATGACACACAGGGAAGAGTCAGACCGGTCCGGAGTCAAACCGGCACTCGCCTGCCGAGAGCATCCGCTCATGTGGTACGCGCCCTAGCCACTCCGCCATCAGGCCGCCCCCTCTGGAAATAGGTAGTGCGAGAAGCTTGAGTACCAACAGCTAACCAATAACTCGTTCCCTAGCTGGGAACATACAAGTGCTTGTCAATCATAGTTTCACCGTTAGCTAGCTTGATAACTGACAGTTAACAAGGTTTTTCTGAAGTTATTTTATGGGCTTTTATAGGACAGTGACGAGTCCTTTATTCCTATCCTTTATTTATGGGACAGTGGGGAGTGACAGGAAATGGGACAGAGAGTAGGGGAATGAAATGCAGGAAAGAGTCTGTCCAGCCGGAACTCGAACCGGGGACCAATCCACTCACAGCATGTGTGCCCACATGGTATGCGCCCTAACCATTAAGGTGACACAGTATTTTCAAGAGATTTAGATGTACAATAGGCTCTTGAATCTTAACTATCTGAACTATCTGCAAACCATTGTCAACAAAGAGTGAATGGTGTTTTCTACTGGTCAACTGTGTGTAAATTTGTGTAAGTGTGTTTTGTTTTCCAATTCCCTACTAGAAGTCATTGTTGGTTTCTGCTAACCATGACCACAAACTTTTCCTATCAAAGTACTTTTTGTGTTAATGATCTGGCACCACCAGCCTAGCAAATGCGTGGCAGATTAGAAAACAGTCATAGAAATCATGTCTTATGTAAAATCAGTCCATGTACTAGGAGACACTGGAAGTTAGAGATGGACATAGGTAAAGAGCTGTATCTCCTCTGGTTGCGGTGATTGTTAAAATCCTATGGGTATTGCAGAGCTGGGATTAAAGCTGTCAAACCCACAAAGATAAAAATGATTCATTGTTGGAGATTTTGATGTCCTCATGCAGAGGCCATCTCACAACTAACCACCACAAAAACCTATGCCAGGAATCATTTTGTGAGTATCATTGTATCCACTTTTCAGGCCATTCATACATCTTATCCTTCCCTTCCAACATAACATATGAAACCAGAGAAGAATAATGGTAATTTATTACTAGCCATGCCTCACTACCACACATAATCATATATCCCCCCACATGTTGTACGTCGTCAGTTTAACTTGACATGACAGAAGAAGAAAATCACACATTTGACCTTGTGTTTGCTGGAGGGGTGATTTGATGGAGACACTGTGATACATTGACACTCTCCCTCATGTTCATGCAGACTGATAAATTGACAGTGAAAGTGTAGCCACCCATCTACAATGACTCAAGGATTAGATTTTCAGTCTGCTCAGTGTGGGGGATTAAAGCTTCCTGTGTACATACAGGGATGCCATTAGTTTGATATAACAGACAGGGACTGACTTTCTTCCCTATCTATCTATCTATCTATCTATCTATCTATATATCTATATATATATATATATATATCCTAACAAAGTCTGTAACACCAATCAAGCATAATTTTGGAATAACGTCTGACTTTGCCAGTTGGTGAGAACTCATTATACTGTATAGTGTGCATGAATCTGCTGCTACAGTTCAATCAGAAAGTTTTCAGAGCCCTTCACTTTTTTCACATTTTATTATGTTGCACCCTCATGCTAAAATAAAAATAAAAAATCAGTTTTTCTCTCATCAATCTACACTCAGTGCCCCATGATGACAAAGTGAAAACAGAATCTTAGAAATTCTTGCAAATGTAATAAAAAGGGGAAAATTGAAATACACATTGGTATTCAGACCCGTTGCTATGACAATGATTTAGCTCAGGTGCATCCCATTTGCCTTGATCATCTTTGAGATATTTCTGCACCTTGATTGGTGTCCACTAGTCATAAATTCAATTGATTAGAAATTATTTGGAAAGGCACACACCTATCTATATAAGGTCTCACAACCAACAATGCATATCAGAGCAAAAGCCAAGCCATGAGGAGGGCAGAACTGTGTGGTTATGGTTATGGTTATTGTTATGTTTATGCACTCACAGCGCTTGGTTAAGGTTAGGGATAGATTGTGGTGTGTTTTAATGCATCAGCACACAATGGGCTGCAGTCTGCTTGGCTCACGTGTCAACTTTTGACGCAGAAGAGATCATTGGAAGTCTGTCAGATAACCTTGCGTTGATAAATTATGCTTAAAGGGTACCTGGTGAAGTGATGGCAAAGGGTCTTGACCAAGCATCCATATATTACGACTTGGGAATCAGACCGGGTTGGATTGTGTTGAGGCACAGATCTGGGTAAAGGCTACAAAAACATTTCTTCTGCATCAAAGGTTTCAGAGAGCACAGTGGCCTCGGTCATTCTTCAATGGAAGAAGCTTGGAACAACCAGGACTGTTTCTAGAGCTGGCCATCTGGCCAAACTGAGCAATCAGCGGAGAAGGGCCTTGGTATGAGAGGTGACCAAAAACCTGATGGTCATTCTGGTTGAGCTCCAGAGATCCTGTGTTGAGATGGGATAAACTTCCAAAGGGACAATCTTCACTGCAGCACTCCTCCAATCTGGGCTTTCAGGCAGTGTCCAGATGGAAGCCTCTCACCGTGCGAAATACCACAGAAACCGGAGATTTTAGTTTTCCAGATGTTTCAAACTATGACCAATATATGATGAAATCTGGACTGGACATGCTCCAATCACTGCATTGTAAGATGTCATATCAAAAAAATATATCCTTGATGATCCAGATTCTTACAAGAACCTAAAAAGGATATCTCCAGATTCTTGGGGTGATCTCCTCAGTGAAAGACATATGAAATTTGGAGTTTGCAAAAAAAAAAAAAAAAAAAAAAAAAAAAGCACTCAAAGGATTCTCAGACTGTGAGAAACAATATTCTCTGGTCTGATGAAGCCAAGATTAAACTATTTGGCCTCAGTTCTAAGCATCATGTCAGGAGGAAATCAGACACTACTCATGACCTGCCCAATATCATCCCAACGGTGAAGGATGGTGGACAGCAGGGGCAGGGAGACTGGTCAGGGTTGAGGAAAAGCTGAATGGAGCAAAGTACAGAGATATCCTTAAAGAACACCTGGTCCAGAGCACTCAGAACCCCAGACTGGGCTGAAAGTTGTCTTTCCAACCAACAATGATCTGAAGACACAACCAAGACAACACAACTCTGTAAATGTCTGTGAGTCCTGACTTGACCCTAAATGAACATCTCTGGAGAGAGCTGAAAACTTCATGCATCTTATCCTTCCCTTCCAAGATAACATATGAAAGCAGACAAGCCATGCCTCACCTACCACACATAATCATATATCCCCCATATGTTGAACACTTTCAGTTTAACTTGACATGACAGAAGAAAATCACACATTTGACCTTGTGTTTGCTGGAGGGGTGGTTTGATGGAGACACTGTGATGCATTGAAGCTCTCCTTCATGTTCATGCAGACTGATAAATTGACAGTGAAAAGCCAGAAAGTGCAGCCACCTATCTACAATGTCTCAAGGATTAGATTTTCAGTCTGCTCAGTGTGAGGGATTAAAGCTTCCTGTGTACATACTGGGACACCATTAGTTCGATATGGGACTGAATTTCTTCCCATATATTCTCTAATGAAGTCCTCTGTCCATTCTGTGCTCTGTAGTCACTCATTGTTCTTTTTTTCTCTCCTTGTATATTCACACATCAATGAAGTTCTTCCAGACAGTGATTCAGTTTCTCTATGGGCATTTCAGAAACACCTGATTTAAAACTTTCATATTAACCGGCCAGCAATGAGACCTTATTAAAGTATATTCACATTACACGAGTCAGCCTACATACCATCATAAGTGTTATCCCTTTCCTGCGATTAGTGAAGAAAGTTAAAAGCACAGTGGTAAAAGTGATACCAAATCCAGGTGTGCAAAGCTTGTCGCATATACCCAAAAAATGTTGCGGAGGTGGTTTAACCAAGCACTGAGTAAAGGGTCTGAATACTTAGGTCAATGTGATATTTCAGATTTTTTCTTTTAAAAAAATTCACAAAAAATTCAAAAATTTTGTTTTTGCTTTGTCATTATGGATTATTGGGAGTAGTTTGATGAGGGAAAAAGGATGATGAAAATGATTTTGACATAAGCCTGCAACATTATAGAATGTGAAAAAAATGAAGGGGTCTGAACACTTTCTGGATGCATTTTATAACAGTCTCCTCTCTTCTGGTTTCAGGCTTTCCACTAGATGTTGACCCCGGCAGCAGGGATTTGATCCCATTCAGCCACAAGAGCATTGATGAGCTCCACCATTGATGGTGGGTTCACATTTGTTGTTAACCTGGTTCCAGACTTCTGATTCCACGGTCACATTTCTGGTTTGTTCATAAGATTCTGGTGGTATGTCCAGAAACCACAATTTCCAACAGTGATAACAATTCACTATTTAGAGGTTTGGAGATGGTTATGCCAAACCTCTAAATGAGTGGCCTAATCCAGATTTTTAAATGAGGAAGTAAGAGTAGATGTGATTCTAGCCACAGTGTTTAATTTCTTTTTTCATTTCTAATGTGGGAAAACCATGTTGAACAAAATATTAATCATAGCAGAAGAACAAACAAAACATGTCTGGAGATAAACTTTAAATCATCACATTTATTTAGTGTTGAAAAATATGAACTCCTTAGCAACCAGTTCTACAGCTTCAATGTCTGGACACTTCACTCACTGCTGATTAATTAAGGAAAATAAAATATGTGCACGCGCAATCATTGGTACAAACAAGGTACAAGTGATACTAAGTTTATACAGGTAAACTCACTAAACAAATTCATCATTTTATAATGGTAAACTGAATTCATGATATCATGCATCATTAGACTCAAAGGCATCAGTGTGGCCCTAAACCACTGACATATTAGTAAATTTCTGTGGCTAAGAAGAGCCCCACAGGCAAAAATCATTTAATGCTCCTTTAATAATCATATCCCCAATGGGGGAGGATGATGAGGCGGCTCCCTGAGCTTCACTTTTCAGCTGCATGTGCACAAAGGGAAAAATCTAACTGTGAGTTATGGAACTGGCAAACCTGAATGACAGGGGAGCTCTTTCTAATTTCTAAGTAAGGTAAAAAGTGAAATAGCTATTTTTTATTCATCAATAACCATGACATACATCTTAGAGTTTAATGCATTTGATTTGGCTATCTTACATCTTTATGCATTAAATGCAGGTTATACTTCTTTCTATAAATTAGTGGCTTGGTAACATTAGTTAGCTTCTCTTCAGCCTTTTATTTTTCACACTTGTCGTCAATGAATCAGCCATTTTTCATACTTTGTCATTGGCGTAATTCCTGGGTTTATAACCCCTAGATTATCACGGGGGTTTGCACAGGTACAAGCCCACATAATAAAGGTCATTTAAACAGGGTCATGTTCCAAATCAAATACTGTTGTGCACTCACCGGAAAGTACCATCACAACATGTGACATGATTGTCACCCACCTGCTGTCTGCTTCTCTCACTTGAACATTTCACTTTGCAGTGTCAGGAAACATGGAAATCGATGTGTCCTCCATCCTCGCTCACCATTTTCACAAGTTTGAAAATACGTTGATGGTCGCTCATTAACAGATTATTTGTCATCGTCATTAACAGCAATAAACAATTTATGTCCTTGCAGGAGGCAAATCATATTTCAGTCTCAGTTCTTCTTTATCTCTTTTCCACATGTATGTGAATGCGTTTTGTGATATTTTATCTTCTTTATTTAGGGATAAAGGCAGAGTCTTGATTTATTTCTCTCAGCAACATTGTTTGATCTCTATGAAGCAGACACCTGACTATATTATGAATTTTAAATCAGTTTTTAAACCATATATTTTAAATTTTTGTTTAGAGAAGGGGTCTTTTCTATTTTTGTCATTTTTAAATTCAGCCCCTGAGTTTTTTTTCCTCTTTGTGGTTATTTGTACACCTCTTTCCATCATCCCCTTTTCTTTAATCTCGCGTCTTTTCCTCTGCCTTCGCCATCTCTGTCTCCACTTGTTGATTCTTTCGCCCCTGATTCTGACATGTCGTCTTTATGTCTGTGTCAACACACACTGCATCTATCAGTGTATTATTAGCTCTGCTCATCTGCCTTCAGATCTCTGCCACACCGACCATGCTGATGTACGACTGTGTCAAAAAAAATGAAAATAGAGACTGAACAAGAGCATTTATGATCGTGTGTGTATCAAGACACATTTCATCTTAAACTTTTGTGTGACAATAATAAATTCAGCTGAATATCAACTGAAGTGCCTTTTGAAAGCAACCCCGTCTTTTCATAAGTGAAGTTGTAAAAGTGAGAAATAAGCTTTCTTATCTCTGCGGTCTCTGTCAAGCTGAAGTATCACTCAACACAGGGGCTCTTAAACAGTTTTTAGCCTGGGAACCAAATGAAATTCATCCTGGGACCAAGATGAAAATTTGATTCTGTCGCCTCAGCAGTCCGTCTCATTACAACATATTAGTTCCCCTGTCATGCGAGAGCCCAGCAGAAACTGCAGCTTCGACAGACAATTACTGGATTTATCAAAAGGTGAGCCAGCAGGTGAGTGGGAGCCTGAAATGCATTTGCATGGGACAACACTCTGAAAGTGAATTTCCATCATGGAAAAAAGCAAACAGAGTACAAGCCTTACTCCCATGATTAAAGTTTGTCCACATGAAGGAACTGTAACAAAATAAATCAGGTATGGTTGGTTCAAATCCCCAAAGAGGTCAAAACTCCAGCAACACTTGCAGTAAACACAATAACTTTATTAGACCAAAGCTGTCTCAGGCTTATGGGGAATGTCCAATATGGGACAGGGGTACCACCATGTTTAGTTCATAGCCCGGAGAGATGCAAAAGCGACAACACCCTAAAATGTCCATTTGATGTGGCACCCCCCCTCCAAAAAAAATAAATAAAACAATAAAAATAAAGAAATAAAATACAATAAAATACAATAATCAAAAAACAACTAAACTACTAAAAAACTTTATAAAATACTATAAATGTAAAAGGCAAAAAATTAAAAAATAATAATAATAAAATAAAATTTTAAAAAAGCAAAATAAAAACTACATCATATAAGTCATCATAAAAATACATAAATGGTTTGTATCTCCAACCTGGCCAAGAACAAGGGTTCTGGGGACAGTGAAGAGCCCCTGAGAAAGGCTCTGATGCTGCTCAGTATCTACCGTTGCCTGTCATTGCTGCGAAATAGAGTCTGATCTTATCAAGGTCCAGGCATCTTTGTGTTAACAGGTTTCACAGCTGCTGCTATTTCAGGAAGCTAATGTCAGTGGAAAAGACAAGTAAACAATGGAGGCACCAGAAATCTGGTGACCGGAATAGTGGCGCCCATCCCATCATGCATCATCCCAGTTCACCACAGCCCTTACAACCACAAAGCCAAACACTCACATCTGGGGAGCTTACTGTACATTCTCTAAGTGACTCTATAACAAATGGAGGAAATGCATGTGAGCATGGGAACTGACAAGAAATTTCAGATATGACCTTGTTGCTCTGAGGTGACAGTAGCACACAAAAAGTAACAGTTGCTCCAACCTATGTGTGTACACATCACCTGCACAAGCAGTTGCTTCCAATGTCTTATCTAAATTTCCGTTCTTACAACCTTGGCCTTATTTTCATGGTTTTGGCCGTCACTTCTATTACTTATGACAGCGTTGCACTCACCTCAACAACTGCTGAGATCAGGGAACACAGTGACATCACTTCAACTCAAGTCAGACAGAAACACAAGCCATCAGATGATCAGGCTCTAAACAAAAACCAGATAATCTCATCAACTTTATTTGCAGGTAAAACTCAAAGTGAGCACAGCTGAATTTTCGGGAAAAATATACTGAACAAAATATAAATGCGATTTTGTAATTTGCTCCCAAAGATCTAAGACTTCTTCTACACACAGAGAGAGGGTTTATTTCTCTTAAATTTTGTTTAAATCCGTGTTAGTGAGGATTTAATCCATCCACCTGACAGGTGTGGTATATCCAGATGTTCATTACACAGTATGATTGTTGCACAGGTGAGCTTTGCACTGGTCCCGATAAAAGGCCAATTTAAAACTGTGGATTTCTCATGAATTGGGCTTCATGGGGGTTCGTGGATCAGTACCCTGAACCTTGAAATCCAAGGTTTAGTGCCTAATAAACGTCTTTTTTAAAAATGAAATAATGAGGCACTGAACTAAAAAAGTGTTGCATTTATATCCTTGTTCAGTAGCATACATGCCTCCAACTCCATGTGTTGAACCAAGGGGTCAGGCTCTAAACTGGGATGAATGTTTACTTTAATTTGTAATAGGAATGATGCTCAAGGCTAAAACTCATCTGCCAATTATGCTAATATGCTAACTGATAACCTTTAGTGCTGTACAATCTCTGGTTCTGCACTTTCATGCTAATTACTTCTAACTTGCCTTAAAGGAGCTACTTGTAATTTTTGCTATTGCTACATAGCTAAAGTTATCATTTACAGCTGTTCACTTACCAGTCTAGAAGAAATATTGTGAGTTCAGTATCAGACTTTATTGCTTTGCTCACAAAGGACTTTCCCCAGCAGTGGAAAGTAACCCCCTTTGCTTCTTTTTCTATCACAGCTTTTCTTCTACTGAAGTTAGCATGCTAACCACTTAACCCCAGCCTGTCTCTTTACTTTGATGCAAAGACAGCTGAAGCTCTTGTCAAGACTAGTCGGCAAAATAAACAGGTGTTAATGCCAATGCAGGCTACGTAGCAAAAGCAAAACTTTTAAAAACAAATAGCTCGACCTGCAGTATAAATCTGAACGTTTAAAACTGTACTGTCATTTTTGCACACCTGCAGGTAGATACCATTTAATGTCTGGTGTTTTCTGCCATAACATGTTTAGTTTAGCACACATACGTCTTTTATCTTTATCTGTTGGCTGCACTTATTTATGTAAGCTATGCAGCTACAATTATTTGCTGTATTAACTTTAGTTCTCCTATATTTTCATGCCTTTATCTAATTATTCTGCAGTAATGACTGTGGGTCTCGAATGATGCAATTTCTGCCACATGACATCATTTCTTCAGGTCCTATCAAATCTGAAACACCAGAAGTCAAGAGTAGGTTTACAGTATGATTTATAATGTTTCTGGCGTGACATGTGTATTAATAAACATATTTTGTTCTGTGGTGGATTTTCTTCTTTTTTCTGTGCCATTTATGAAACCTGATCCACTGTGACATTCACACAGTGAGCACCAGCGTGGCAGCCTCACTCATAGACATATGTCAAAACCATTAAAACACCAATCCTTCAATCTCTCTTCTTGAGAATTCACTTTTCCACCTCTAGAGTTTCTGCACCAGATCAACCACCTCCCTCTCTCCCTCAGCAATACACTTCTTCATTACCTCAGTTTGACCCCACACCTTTCTCTGTGTCCCTCCCAAACATGCTCCTGCACACAGACAGACGAGGCTATAGGCTGTACACTGATGGAGACTTTTTTGGAAGAAAGGGGAGACCTGTTGGTCAGCAAACAACCACCAATCTGACAAAAAATGAAATGACATGAGAAAACAAACAAACACAACTACTGGAGAAACATTAATATATGGTATCTTTTAAAATCTTTCACAAATTGCACCACTCTAAAGGCCTGCACCCAGGTGATGAATTTCATACACACATCCTGGCAACATAGGTGGTTGCTAAATGACAGTAAGCTAACTTGCTAGCTTTTTCTCTATCATATAACCGGCCTGACTCTTTATTCAATCAAATGATGTACAATGCTGAGAGCAAAATTTGGGGAATAAACAGCCCAGTGCAGAGAAAATAGAAAGATGCTAGCATTGCTAATGGGGCTGAGTAGCACTAGCATTTTTTTTGGCTGACTAGCATGTTAGTGATTCAGCACCAACCACAGTAGTTTACTAATCAGTACCACGAGTGGTCACTTTGGCACTTTGGTCATAGAAGTTTTGTGACAAAGGTGTGGACAAAATTTGCTATATGCCACTTTGTGTTGTGATTAAGCCAGAGAAGAATGCTACTGGTAGAAAATAGTAAGAATTTGTATTTCAAAGTTTTAGATTTAGCTGCCGTGCAGTGATTCCACTGAAATGAATCGATTTTGCTTCAGAATTTTACTAATGGTATCCTAATTTACATATTTACACCAAATAAAGAGCTTAAAAAGGATGGCATTATACCTCCTCTAGCCTCTTTCCTTTAATGCCTTTCTCTCACGCAAGCACACGCTCACATGCTTCAGGTACAGTTGTCCTCGGTGGCCTGTGATTGACTTGACAAATGTGCTGTGGAGCAGTGCTCTGACAATATATACCCAGCTGGCTTCACGTGGAAACCTGCAGGCTTTTCCCTTCAGCACTCCTTCACCCCATCAATCATCGCTGAAACCTGAGGCAGCTCTCATTCACAAAAATAAAGAAAGAAAGGGCTGTGTCATTTCATCATTATGTGACTCATTCTTTCCAATAATCATCATGGTCATCAATATAATTGGGACCATATTTTTGTTAGAAGTAGGACTCAGTGGGGATGAACCTCCAATTACCTTACAATGTATTACTGCTGAAATATGTTTAAATAAGGTAAAACATCATAATGCTCTGACAGTATTGTGTCTTTTTTTCACCAGAGCTGGACCTGTCCAGTCAGACTCTGACAAGAAAAAAAAAATCATCCTCATCTCTGTGCCTTCGCGCCCAGCCTGCTGTCACAGCCTGTTGTCTGTCCTCAGTCGGGCTGCAGTAAGGCGACTGCAGGAGTCCTCCAAAGGTCCCACATCACTCGTATTCTGGCTTCTCTGCTCATAGAGTTGAGTTAAGGTACTCAAATCACAAATCAAGCACGCCATGGTGTTGCTCCGTGTTGTTCCATAAGGGATTTGCTTTGGCCATCACACACTGTGACTGCAGCCCTGGGGTTGTCTAAGGACCACTCTCTGCTCTTTAGACACAAATCACAATGTGGAGGAACTTTGAGTGTGTAAAAAACTTTAGGGCAGAAAGACTTGGCAAAATTTACCCTGATGTTAAACCTGAATGTCTTCACAGTTCAGTCACCTTTCCTTCTATGTTGTGGTCATGCTGATTCTTACCATAAGCAGCTTTTGAGAGCACATTTTTTCTGCACTACACTCTCCGAGCACTTTGTTAGAAACACCATACTAATTCTGGGTAGGACCTCCATTTACTCGCAAAACAGCCTCCGTTCTTGCCACCAGATGTTGGAAACTTTCCTTTGAGATTCTGCTCCATTGCGACCTGACTGCATCACGTCATTTCTGCAGATATGTCAGCTGCACAGTCATGTTGCCAATCTCCTGTTCTACCACATCCCAAAGCTGTTCTACTGGATCCAAACTGAAGTTCGCTGAATTCATTGTTATGGTCATGAGACCAGTTTGAGACTTTTGCTTTGTGACATGGAGCATTATCCTGCTGGCTAGAAGATATCTAGCATTATCTTCTAGCCAGAAGAAGATGGTAAATTGTGGCCATAAAGGGTTGAACATTGTCAACAACAATACTCAGACTGTGATAATCACATGATAATTGATTGGTGTTAAGGCCCAAAGTGTGTCAAGAAAACATTCTCCACACCATCACACCACCACCAGCCTGGACTGTTGACACAAGGCAGGTTGGGTCCATGGATTCATTCTGTTGCTGCCAAACTCTGGCCCGAACATCAGCAGAAATCCAGATCATCAGACCAGGATACAGTTTTCCAGTCTTCAACTGTCCAGTATTGGTGAGTCTGGAAGTGGAACCTGGTGAGGTCTTCTGCTGTTGTAGCTCATCCACCTCAAGGTGTTGTTCACTCTGATGCTTCTCTGCTCACCACAGTTGTAAAGAGTAGTTATCTAAGTTACCAGAGCTTTTCTGTCAGCTCCAGCCGGTCTGTCCCTTCTCCTCTGACCTCTCTCATCAACAAGGTGTTTCCTCCACAGAGCTGCTGCTGCTCACTGGATGTGTCTGGCTTCATTCTGGGTAAAAACTTCAGAGACTAGTTCGTGAAAATCCAGGAGATCAGCAGTTTCAGAAACACTCAGCCCGTCCGACACAAAAAAATCTAAGTTACTGAGATAAAATCTTTTCCAAATTCTGATGTCTGATGTGAACATGAACTGAAGCTCCAGACCTGTATCTGCAGGCTTTTACACACTCCGCTGCTACCACATGATTGGCTGGTTGGATAACTGAACAAATAAGCAGGTGTACAGGTCTTCCTAATAAAGTGCTCAGTGATGAAACCATTACAAACTGGTCTCAGTATTGCTATTTTGTGGAGTTTTCAGAAGATCCGTCTCTTACCCGAGAGCATAAAAGCCTCAAAACTGTCTCTGTTACATCAGATGAGCCACATGTGCTTGGCCAGATTAATATGGCTGAAATATTCAGTGTATCAGATTTATTAAAATGTTTGGCTCGTGGAAGTGTGGGGAGAATATTTTCAATTCTCATATATTGTGTGTTTATTTTTGTATTAATATTCTGTGTATTTGCATTGGTATTTGTGTGGATGAGTGGGAGATTGAGTGGGATGACTGTTTAATATAAGATGAAAAATATAAATAAGAGTTCCTAACAAACCCTCATTTCTATCTATAAAAGTACAGGAGTAAAAGGTAAGACCTGTCTGTAGGGGCTGACTGCCTGGCCTGCATTAATCCAGCTTGCAGCTTTCTTGACAACATCATCCAAACAACTTCACGCTGGACGCTGCTCCTCCCTGGGTCCTGGCACCCTGCAGCGTGTGTGGCCGGTCGGTCACGTCTGTTACTGCTGCTCCGCTCTGATAGTGGCTGCATGTCGGGGCGTAGACAGTGAGGGCTGAGTGACATTTGAAGTCAATCGGATGAACTGTTGTTGAGAAAGTGAAAATACAGACAGACAGAATAAGATTCCTCCATTTATAGCTCGATACAAGTCGTAACATGTTTTGTGATGTGATTAATTACTTTCAATAGGAATATTAGAGGAATATGTTATGAAATGTTATTAATGTTAATGTATTATTTTCTACTGACAGAATTATTAGAGACTTTTATTCATTAACCCTGTAAAGTGTGACACTGAAATAATTATCAGGAAATTGTGTTTGTAAATATTATCTACATTATTATAATTCATTTATCTCTTTCATTGATTTCTTTGTCATTTTTAAAATTTGACATATATTTTACATTAACAGATTTATGATACATTTATATTACATATATATGTACATAGATATGTATGTGCACTCATGCATATGATAAATATAAATCTATTATATTGTTAGTTTTTTTTTTAAAGTAAATTCGACATCATTGTATCACAGTATTTTGTATGTAATATTGCATCTATCACTGTCCCATTTTGCTAAGGGAGACGAGGAAGCTGTCTCATTATTTAAAAGGTGTACTCTCTGAAAAAAGTCTGAAAGCAATGACATGTCTATAAACTGACATGATAAATGTGTGTGTTAGAAGAGTGAAAGACAGCAGAGGAAATAATGAGACACAGACACTGGGATCTTGAAAAGAGGCCTTTCCTGCCTCCTAGTGGAGTCATGGGTAAAAAAAAAAAAAAAAAAAAAAAAAAGGCTCTACCAGGGAGCAGTAATATGATTTATGTGGCTTTGTCACTGTATCATCACATTCACATGATAATGTCACATCCCTGCTTTACGTTTATGTTGATTAATTACATTATTATTTGCTGTTGTCAGGCTTTTATGTAAATCATGTGCCTGTTATGCATCAAGGTTCGAAGTGAAGTTATTAATTGTGAATGGAAACAAAGGATACCATGAGAAAACACTTTAAAATGTTTAAATGAATGTTTAAAATGAACAGTTTACGCGTCATGATGTTGATGCCTCCAGTTTAAGGGCTGATTTGTTTTTATTCTTTTCTTCTAGAAGACGGATTTTCCTGTTCTGACACCAGATGGAATGAAGCTGTAATAACAATAACAACAACTACAACAACAGTAATACGGCTGATTTAACAATGTCTTATCAGATTTGTGGTTAAAAAAAGTAGATTTGTCAGATTTTTCACATTCTTTAAGATACATTTGGATTCGCTCTGCTCTTCTCTCTCTCTCTCTCACTTTGTGTGTGTGTGTGTGTGAGTTTGTGTGTGTTCATGTTGACTATGTCGGTGACGTAACGGCCCCTGGGCTCCTCTCTCTCTCTCTCTCTCTCTATCTCTCTCTCTCTCCGTCACACACACACACACACACACACACGGAGAAACGCAGTCGGGCAGCAGCAGCAGACGCTCAGTGCTGCTCTCAGTGTGCGGAGCGGAGGAGGAACCGACGGCACAGTAGAGTGGGCTCTGCCTGTGTAGTTATGCCTCAGCTCGGGGGATATACATCCCATCTCGCTCTCTCTCCTCTTTTTTCTCCTCTTTTCTCCCTCCGAGTTCACTTTCACCTGTCTCCTCTCTCCCGGAGAAGGCGGTAAGGAGAGCCAGCTGTGCGTCATGGTGCGTCTTTGCGCATTATTTCTGGATCTTTAAAACAGAGTTGTTGTTTTTTTTTCTTTTTTTTTTTTTCTTTTTGCCCGGACAAAAAAAATATGAAGCGCTTTTTCAGTGTGACTGGGAAGAGAGGGAGCGTTTCGCAGCCCGGGTTTCTCTCTGAATGTTTGGCTGCAGCTGCTGGAGATCTGCATGAAGCCACAGAATAAATCGGCGCTCTTTATAAGGGGAAAAGGGGGTTGCAGTAAGCGGCTTTTTTCTCCCTCCGATTCTCCTCTGCCTCTGACAATGTGCCAAGTCCATCCCGTCCACAGGAGCCCGGTGATTTGCGGTGGTTTCGCGTCTTTTCTTTTTAAGGATTGATTTTTTTTTTCTGGGGACGGATTTTGGATTCTTTTTTTTTTTTTTTTTTTGGATTCATAGTGAAGGTCAATGGAGAGATTTGCGCAACTCCGGTGCGTCACGGCTCCGTTTTAACACCAAATAACGGTGGTGCGCCTGTTCTCTGCGCGCCTGTGTGCTTGCCTGTGCGAGTGTGTGTTTGTGTGTGTGAAAAGAGAGAGCGCCTCTACCTCTTTTATCGCCCTCTCTCTCCCTCTCTCTCTACTGTGAGAACTCACTCCCTGATTTTTTTTCCTTTCCATCCAAGGCTCCTGCTGCAAAGTTAAATGCTGGATCTACACTTCAGCGACCATTTTTGGCTGTAAAAATGCTGAGCGGCGTCCTCTTGCTGAGCGTCCTCACGGTCACCAGCCTGTCACCGTCCGAAACGGAGAGCCGCAAAACTTCAGCCTCCAAAGACATCTGCAAGACCCGCTGCGCCTGCGAGGAGCGGGAGAACATACTGAACATCAACTGCGAGAATAAAGGATTTACCACCGTCAGTCAGTTCCAGGCGCCCCCGAATAAAATCTCCCAGCTTTTTCTAAATGGAAACTTCCTGTCTCGGCTCAGCGCCAATGAGTTTGTCAATTATGGCAATGTCACCTCGCTGCATCTGGGGAATAACGGCTTGCAGGAGATCCGTACCGGTTCTTTTAATGGGCTTCGCTTCCTGAAGCGGCTGCACTTGAACAATAACAACATGGAGGTGATTAAAGAGGACACGTTTGCAGGGCTGGAGAGTTTGGAGTATTTACAGGCAGACTATAATTACATCAGCGCCATAGAGCCGGGCGCTTTCAGTAAACTGAATAAACTCAAAGTGCTGATCCTCAACGACAACCTGCTGTTGTCTTTGCCTCCTAATATTTTCCGCTTTGTGCTCCTCACCCACTTGGATTTACGCGGCAACCGGCTCAAGATGCTGCCGTTTGCCGGGGTCCTGGAGCACATCGGCGGCATCATGGAGATCCAGCTGGAGGAGAACCCGTGGAACTGCACCTGCGATCTGATCCCCCTCAAATCCTGGTTAGACACCATCTCTGTGTTTGTGGGGGACATAGTGTGTGAGACGCCGTTCAGGCTGCACGGGAAAGACATCACCCAGCTCATAAAGCAGGATCTGTGCCCGCGCAGGAACGCTGGTGAGCGCGTCCACCCCCCCTCTGACTCTCACTTTCAAGGGGCCCTGGCCCCGACCCACCACCCCGGTGTTATCACCCCCACCCGTGCCCCGAAAGCCTCCCGCCCGCCCAAAATGCGCTACAGGCCCACCCCTCGCATCTCAAAGGACAAACACGTCTTTGGGCCCATAATGGTTTACCAGACGCGCTCTCCTGTGCCCATGTTGTGTCCCAGCGTGTGCGTGTGCACGTCACAAAACCCCGACAGCGGACTGAACATCAATTGCCAAGAGCGGAAATTGCATAACATCAGTGAGCTGAACCCCAAGCCCTCCTACCCAAAGAAACTCCACCTGACCGGTAACTACTTGCAAGTCATTTACAGAGCTGATCTGACTGAGTACAGCTCTCTGGAGCTGCTCCACTTAGGAAATAACAGAATAGCAGTGGTTCAGGAGGGTGCATTTGAGAATCTAACAAACCTCAGACGACTCTATCTCAATGGGAATTATATTGAATCACTTTCTCAGTCACTTTTCGCTGGTCTGCAGTCGCTCCAGTATCTCTACTTGGAATACAACATCATCAAGGACATTTTACCACAAACATTTAACTCTTTGCATAACCTGCAGCTGCTGTTCCTGAACAACAATCTGTTAAGATCTCTGCCCGACAATGTTTTCGGGGGCACCATGCTAACAAGACTCAACCTGCGGAATAATCACTTCTCCTACCTTCCGGTTAAAGGCGTTCTGGACCAGCTCTCGGCGTTCATCCAGATCGACCTGCAGGAGAACCCCTGGGACTGCACCTGTGACATTGTGGCGCTCAAGAACTGGATGGAGCTCTCCAGTACCAGTGTGGTGGTGAATGAAATCACATGCGATTCCCCCTCCAAGCACGCAGGCCGCCTGCTGCGCTCGCTTCGCAACGAGGCCATCTGCCCCGAGCCTAGCGAGGTGCCCCCACCACAACATGCCCCCCCTACAAAAGCCCCTACATTAATAAGCCCTGGCACTGAAGTCACCACCCCGTCCTCCTCCTCTTCTTCTTCTTCTTCTTCTTCCTCTTCTTCTTCTTCTTTTAGCTCTGTTAGCCCCACTGAATCCAGACTCCACACCCCTGAGTTGCACCCCGAGGTCCCGCTTTCGGTCCTGATTCTTGGGCTTCTTGTCGTTTTCATCCTGTCTGTCTGCTTTGGCGCAGGCCTCTTTGTTTTTGTCCTGAAACGGCGCAAAGGGGTGGAGCACGTGCCCACAGGTGCCAACAACCTAGATCTCAACTCTTTCCAAGTGCAATATGGTTCCTACACTCCTGAACCGACCCAAGACAAAACCTCGGAGAGCCACGTGTATAACTACATCCCCCCGCCCGTGGGCTCCATGTGCCAAAACCCTATTTACATGCAGAAGGACGGTGAGCAGGTGGCTTATTACCGCAACCTGAAGGAGCTCAGCTTTGGGCCCCTGGATGCAAAGAAGGATGACATCCTCACCCGCAGCCCAGGGGCCTACACCATCAGCACAGTGGATTTTATGGATAAATCACCAACATCCTGTGGTCTGACCACCCCGGAGCCTCCTGAGATGCTATATCAAAACTTAGGGGAGAGGCCCAACAAGGAGCTTCCCACAGTCGCAGGCGCCCCTCCTTTCAATTACAACTTTTGCACTTTACCCAAGAGACCTTGCATCGTGCCCCCCTACGAGGCTGCTACTGCCAGGCGGCATATCACCAACCAGGACAGGTTGAACAAAACTGTGCTGTACGGGACCCCCAGGAAATACTACGGGGCCGAACACCCTTCCAGAAACAATGAGCACCCGCTCCTGCTCCCCGGGAAGCTAAAAACAGAGCCGGACTACCTGGAGGTTCTGGAGAAACAGACTGCGATGAGCCAACTGTAAGATAGCGACAATGTCCCCACTCCCCCCACCCCCACCTTCTCCACCCTCCTCCAGGTTCTGTGCAGCATTCATAATAATCACGCAATTACTGTAATAATAGCCCTCTATATATCTATCTTATCTATCTGTGTTCAAACCTACATGATTGACTGGAAGCGAACTGAAGCCTTTGGCCATCTCTTTTTTCTCTTCCTTTTCTTCTCTTTTTTGCTTTTCAATATGTATAAAAGGAGTATAAGAAGTATATTATTATGCAGTTCTATTTTTTCTCCTGGAAGGTATAAATTATTTCTTCTTCTTCTTTTAGTAAAATGAAATTCTAAAAGACTTTGATGACGGCAGGTATCCAATGGGCAAGGACTGTGTACAAATACGGCTTTGTGCTTTTTCATAAAACTGTATTTTATTTTACCTGTGAAGAACAGAAAAAAAAGTATGAAATGATTACTCTTTGTAGAAGAGGAAATGCTACAGATTGACATTCCTGTACATATTAGCACACACGAGACAAACGGTGAGTGTTGAACCATAAAAGAAAAACCTTTTTCAAAAAAATCCAACGAGCGGCAAAATCTTACTCTACTTACTCCAGAAAGTGCCTTTGCACTCAACTATTTTATCGACAATGCTCTCAGCAAAATGGAAATGTTCCTGTTTTTTTTTTTTTTCTTTTCTGAAAGTGCTGTATTTTAAAGAATCAAATCTTTATGTAAAATAGAAGACTTATTTGTCCGTTTAAAAAAAAGAAAAAAAAAAAAGAAAAAGTTGTGACTGAGTGTGAAATGATATGTGAGTTGTTGACAGGGAGAATCGTGTTCTTTTGCTTTGTCTTTGAAGATGTACAACTTCTAGAGAACATTGTATGCTATAGGGGAGCAATACAGCGCAGCAAAAGTTGCGCCATTAAATTTTCACTGAAGCACTTTGTCAAGATCCCGAGCTTGAGGTAAATTTTGTTTTAGACTGCGCGTGATTATTTTTGGATGCTGCGGTGTGCTGCGGATGGCTTTGATGTGTGTGTGTGTGTGTGTGTGTGCATGGTGGGAGCCAGAGAAAATGAAAATAGAGCTCGCCTCCAGCTCCTTCTTCTCTCTCCAGTGAAATGTGATGGCTCCTCTAATGATTGATGAGGTGGTATTTTCTCTTTGCTCCTCCTGAGTTGAGCGATGGCTTCTCCGTCCTCCTTTCCACAACCATCAGTTCAAGGTTTTCTCTAAACTCCTACTCCTCCCTCTGAGAATCTCCTCTCCATCCATCCTGATGACGCACAGTACAACGCTAATGTTTGATGTAGAGGGTCAATATTTTCTTCAGCAGGGACAAGTGCGTGTCAAAATATCACTGAGGGCTGTAAAGTGATTGTATTTTCTAAAAAGAAAATACTGTTTGGCTTCACGAGCGGTATGCAGATTGAGAAATGTGGCTTTTTTTTTTTAAATCAACTGCTGCTTTTAGGGCATTGTAATTTTACAGGAGAGAAAGAATTGTCATTAGTGTAGCAATTAGCAGTAGCGGATAGCCCAATGTGGATAAGCAGTAAAAGAAAATGGGCCTGTGCTGAAAATAGAAGGTAATCTGCAGGTATACAGAGCACTGTCTCTGCTGGAAACCATCTCAAGACATCCAGCATTCCTCTGCATCCTGCCCTTCAAGCATGGCATCACTTATGTGGATTGAAAGTGAAGTGGCATTTCTCGCTTCTTGGGTAGCGACTGACTGCACTGAACTGCTGTTGTGGATGAGCAATGGGAGAAAATACAGTCTGTGCAGCACAAAGAGTGTCACTTGTCACGAAGTACAGTGTATCTCCACAATCTGCCGCTGCAGGTTTGTGCATACGGGTGCGTTGGTATCATTATACCCCCCCCCCCCGTGCATTCACAGGCCTGTCCTGCTCCTCTCCCCCAGCCGTGTGACATGGATGAACTGTGCAACCCGCTGTAATGCTAATTCTGTTTTCTGTCCTTCAACTCGAGTTGACATTGGCTCTTTGTATACTCTGTGAATGGCCTCCCAGCGGCCAAATTCTTCCCTCTCCACCTCCCCCTTCTCCCCTTTGTATATCCCCGACCCACCGCCCTCCTCCACCTCCTCCCCTGTGTTTTGTCCCTGTGTTTTTTGTTTTTTTTTCCTCCTGCTGGATCTCTGCTGGCTATTTGCGTAGCTGTCCAAGGTGCTGAAATGTTGCCGGCACCAGGGCCCAGTTCCAATCTGACGGCTGGGACCTGCAGAGAGGCCCCGCGCCAAGGAGATGAGTGAGCTCTCACTTCTTTGAGATTGAGGTAGCTGACTGCTGTGCTTTTCTGCTGGTTTCGAGTTTTTATTTTTATTTTTTGCTGGAACTGGATTCTCACAAAGGGCTGCTTCAGCTCGAGAGCACTGGGGCAGTCCCTGCATATTGCAATGCACATTGGTTCGCTGGCTTCAATCTTTGTTTTTTGTTCTGATGGTTTGGTTGCATGGAGGGATTCTATCACCTGGGATAAATCTTAACAAGGTCCATTTACAAGCTTTTTCCAGAGCTTTCAACTGCATCTTACAGGCTGTGAATGTTTTCTGAAGAAGAGATGAAATTTTAAGAGCTGGAAAAAGCTGGAAAGTGGACCTCCAGTTAATGTACTGCACTTATGTACTGTGTTTGTGGATGTGATTGTTTACTAGTGAAGCTAATCAAGTCACATAGACACGTGGACAGGAGTTTAGTAGATTTACTTGCTGGTCCATGGAGGCAAAACTTTGCTGTTTGTGAGGCAGAAAGTGACATGTAAGTTAGTTAAATTAGCTTGAAACTGTTTTTTGTAGTTTTGGCCATAATTTCAATCAGTTTTGAAATCTTCCCAGCCACCATTTTACATCACAGATGACAACATCATGAAAACAAAGTCTGACAAGACATGAAATGAGCAGTTAGACAACCAGACATGTTGCAAACAACACTTTGTTTGAAGGTGAAAGTGAAGTTTAGTCCATCTGATGTATTGATATATGTAGCATATCTTATAGATTTTGCAGTTTGTATATAAAGAAATCAACATAGCTTCACCATTGTATACTAACAGAGGCTGATACAAAATGTGCACCAATGCATGTGAGTCAAACAGCAACGTTTGAATGTTCCCCAGCTGTGAGCAGCTGCATATTTGCTTTGTGCAATGCACTGAGGGACATCTGTTTTGCATGCCTACTTTTTTAACTTTGTTTCGCCACTGAACATGTGTGAACACACTTTGTACCCAAAACCACCCTCGACTTGTGACAGATTGTGTGTGCACAGCTACAGTAAGGTCAAAGTTGAACCAGGAAGTCGGTCTGTTATCTTGAATTAAGCCCTTTCCTCTAAATTAGACTGGTGGTTAAACTTGTTTACAACTGATCTGACTGTTTTGGTGACGTTATTCCTAGATCTCAGTGACATTAGCAACACAACGACTAAAAACTACAAAATAAGTACAAAGTTTTAACAAACTGGAATCATCCTTCACTTGAAATCATTAATAATCCGGACTTCCCCATCCCCATTATCACCTCTGCTGTCCCAGTCTGCAGCGGCACATTCACATCCATTCATCTTGTAAGAACTGGGCCACTTACATCACATCAAATCCCCACTGGTTCACAATTCTTCCATGATAGATTGTTTCAATAAACTAGTATTACCTGGTGGGAACCTCAGTTTCACTCAGTAAGCAGACTTTTGGATAATATTGTTTGCAACAAAATTGTGCTCCAGAGCAAAGGAGCTGCAGCTGAAACACCTGAAAAAAAAAAAAAAAAGCATTCTCCTCTTTAATGTTGTTTTGCTGTTATTGCTGCACGGAAACCCCTCATTTACTCCTGGTCTTTATGCGTTCGCTTGTGGCCCGTTAGCGCTGTGACTTTTTTTAGACGCCATATCGAGTGGCTTTCATCCGTGGTTTGCGGTGCACGGTGAGCAGGGGAGATGCTGCGGTAAGCGAAGCTGTGAATGCTGTCATGTGGGCTTCCTCTTTCAACAGGCCTCACCATTTCAGCTGCTGCGTGAATGGGAGGGGAGAAGAAAGAGAGTGTGAGAGAGAGAGGGAGAGGGGGGCAGAGAGGGAAGGAGGGAGAGAGAGGTCAAGAGAGATGAACGGAAGGAGTGTGAGAGAGAAAAAGAGAGAGAGAGAGAGAGAGAGAGAGAGAGCTGTTCATTCCTCTCCTCTTCTGAAAATGGAGTGATTTTCCTTCCTTGGGCACAATAGGTCCTCTGTGTCTTTTTAGTGGCAGTGAAGGAAAGCAAGGGAGTGCTCCACACACACACACACACACACACACACACACACACTCTCTCTCTCTCTCTCACTCACATATACACCCACACAGGGGATATAAGGGAGGGTTGGAACATGTGCAGCCTTGCACACCAATGAGGAAGCTTTCTCTCCAGAACACTCTCCTCTCTTATCTTGCAGCCCTGGGACACTTGTGTGTGTGTGTGTGTGTGTGTGTGTGTGTGTGTGTGTGTGTGTGTGTGTGTGTGTGTGTGTATGTGAATGAGTGAGTGACCGAATGCCTTCATACATTCATATACTGTATGTGTGAACGTCAGTATCACTGCAGAAGTGTTCTCTCTTTTTTCCTCTGAGATAAGGATGAAATATATAAATAGGTATTTTGTGGATAATACTCTCGCTCTCCTCCACTCACTGTCTACCTCTCTCGCCCCTTCCTTCACTGTGTCCCCCTCTTTTTGTCCCCCTCTCTGAGTGATATGATAGAGGGCTATAAATTGGTATTCCTATAGTGCGGCACAGTGTGTGGATAAGCGATTCAGAGATGACTTTGAAGCATAAGGGCTGTTGCTCTGAGTTGATTTATAATAGGCCTTTTCCGGGGCCTTTTCTGTACGTGTGTGTGTGTGTTGGCGTTTTCTGACTTTTGTGTGTTGTGTTGTGTGTGACACCAGCTTTTCACACATATGATTTTGATCTTTTTGCTGCAGATTGCTGCAATCCATGTTCCCCTTCTTCACTGCTGTATGTATGTGTGTGTGCGCGTGCACTTCATGATATGTATATCCTCATTTCATCAGTTAATTTAGTCACTGGCCTTAACTCATTTTCAATTATGTTCACGTCACCTGGAGCTGTCATTTCTTATTCAGGGCTTTGTGTTTCATTTTAGCACAGTTCCTGTGACTGAGAGCAAATCGAGTGTCATATTTAGCAGTGGTGGATGGCAGGCAGGTGATTTGTTTGAGCTTTTCTATTTTCACAAGTGGCTTTTAAAATATTTGAAAGAAAGCAATGTGCGATGAATTCACAACATGTGCAGCCTGGAGCAGATCAACTTCTGCTCAAAAGTGTCTCGGTTGTATCTGAAAAATGAAAGACAGGCTCAGGGACAAACTGGAAGGTCAAGGTTTCATGTGTCAAATTTCTGCTGGTTCTTGTTGTTTGTGACCGTCTTGCTTTTCGGCACAGTTTGCAGAGTTGGAATTGAGAGTATTGATGTTAAAATTGTCTGACATGTTTATGCCTGTCTTCAGTTTGGCCTGTAAGCAGGGTTGGATTTAACTCTTTGGGGGCCCTAAAGCACAAATCAGCTGTTGAGCCCCCTCAAACACAAGTATCCCCAGCCCATGGTGCTGACCCAAACCCCCAAAACCAATCAGTGCTATTTGCTTGATTTAACACAAATGTGTTTCAGAATATACACCATGTGAGCACAACATCAACTCAAATATTAAAGGTCCATATTGTATAAAGGTAGATGTCCATGTGTTTTCATTATAAAGCAGGTCTATGTTCTATATTAATACTGTGAAATTATCAAAGCCTCAGTCCACAGAGAAATGAACACAGCCGACAGGACTTCTGTAACTGTAAAGGACTGCTTTGTTGTGATGTCACAACAAAGCAGTCACTGCCCTCAGCTATGCCACAAGCCCGCCCACCTGGACCCACCATCCAACCTTGCAGGATTTGGTTTCTCTGAGTGTTCACCTGCTCTATTTTTGTTTGATCACTCAGAAAACAATCAACCAAACAGAAGAGAGGCTCACATCCTCTCTTCTGATTGGCTCACTGACCTGTTGTTGCTAGAGCTCCAGAGAGAAGCCTGAGAGAGGAGATGTAAAACTACACTGAGATGGTTTTTGGTTCTTAAAACCACAAATATATCTTCTTATGGATATCAACACCTCAAATAAATTACAGGAAAAGTGTAAAATATGGGACCTTTAAAGGTAAAACAAAATGTTGAGAATATTATATCAGCTAACACGGGCCCTGATTTATTATCTAAGCCTGTGGCCCTGCCTCTTAGGCTCCTATGTCAAAATCAAAAGTTTTAAGACCTTAATTATTAAAGTTTATATTGTGCTCTAGTGGTGCATACTCTAAAAAAAAAAAAAAAAAAAGTTGTCCCATGTGACCACAACTCAAGGAGTCCGAGCAAAGTATTTGGTTTTGAGTTGGGTTTAAGGCCATTTTGTTGCGTAATTTTGTGGACTTGGTTCAGGGTCTTGTTTGGGTATTTTTAAATTAATTTGTGTAGAAATATCAGGCTGTCTCTGTCTGACTACTCCAGATGTTGGCATCCATGCATGTCGTGCTGGAAGATGCACAGTGCCCAAGGGGGAAGGGTGACAGAGGCTGACAAAGTTTGGTCAGTAATGAATGAAATAAGGCATAAAGTAGTTTTGAGCGCAGGGTCAGGGTTGGATTACTAATTTGGCGTGACGAGTCATGGTTAGTCAGGTCGAAATATAATCACTCTTTCAGATCTTTGGACACATAACCAAGCTGTTATATGGAGTCTGCCTTGTGCACTGTACTTGGGGGTAACAGAGTATATGCATGCAATGCACAGAAGAGAAGAAGGAGGCACAGATTAAATGGTGGGGGTCAACGGTGGTCTGAATACAACTTTGTGTCCTGCAGCCGCCTAATGTGTCGATCCAGCCGTGTCTAGCGGGGGCTTCACTGTTTCCATTGCCAGTGACTATGTTAACATGTTGACCTGTGATCTGTGAATGGCTGCGATCGATTTCAAATGACATGACTGCCTATTAACACTAGAATGAGACAAGATTAACCTGAGCAGTCTTAAACAGGTTTCTATCCAGTGGCAGGACCTGGGCGAACCTTTGAAAAATCTGTGATCAGCCATTTATACGCAGCCATCAGATGAGAATCCAGCCACGTCTGTGGAGAAGAAACGACGTGATTTGCCAACATTGCGCATATGTGGATGTGTGATACTCAGATAAAGCAGTGTCTGCTTTTGTAATCTAGAGAGAGAAATGCTCAGTGTCGAGTCCTCCCCCTGTAAGAGCAGTAGACAGCAGAGAGAGAGATAGCTGATCTGGATGCAGGGTGTTCTGCAGTCAGGCACTTACATGTGATTAAAATGTAATTAACTCCTTTGCATGTAATTATAAATCATAAGTACAAATGTAGGCATAAATTTAATGTTATCATGCTCAATTGAATTATTGATTTAGAGTTTGTCATGTACAGTATGTATGTGTTAGCTGCTAATTTGTTTACTCTCTGTTAGCAGTAACTGATGATCTTCAGCCAGCAGAGTATACAAATGATATGATAGATTAAAGGGGAACTAATAGCATTTTTTTATATATATATTAACATTGGACCAGTGATTAATTATAATGTGAAGATGTTACTTGTAGTAACAAACCTACAGAGAATTATCACCCAGCTCGGCTGTAAAAAGCTTTATAACCTCTGTAAGTTCATGGTTTTGGGCCTGAAAACTGTTTCCATTAAACAGCAGCTGTTGATCAACCCACTGACATCTGCCCAGCATCACATAACAGACAAAGTTACTGACAATCTGATGAAGACACAGGAGCATTGTGCAACTAAAAAGTCATGTGTTCAGATGCCTGGCTCCAGATCAATGTTAATAATGCCGAGTGTCTGCTGGATGTATTATTTGCTAACATTATGTTTTTGTTACAGATCATTTCTACCCACCTCAACCCTGTTCAGTCAGTTTCATTTTGTTGTGTTGCATTTTGGTACGTTGTGTTGCGTTGTAGTGCATTTTGGTTGCAGGATTGATTAGTGGTTACAAAAATGGCCCGACATCTGCTAAAATAAAGTGTAGCCAATGAACAGAAATAAAATGATCAACAGTTTTGATCAGTGAGGCACCACCACTGAGTATTCTTGTAAACGAACAAATGTATGCTTCTATTCAGTTTCCTGGCAAAGTGCAGTGCATGCGTCTTTGAGGCCAAATGAACATACTGATTGCATTTCTTTCCTCATAAAACGTTTGCACAGTTGATGCCTATTTTCAAATCAGCATTGTTGACATCCATGTTTTTTTTAGCTAGCAGGCTTCTCCTTTTCTGCTTTTTTAGCACATCACTACATTTCTTGGTTTCTCAGCATGATTGACTGTCATCAGTGGAGAAGTCAACAAACTCAGGACTCAACTATCAACAGACTGTGATTCAAGTCACAAATTTGAGGACTTAAGACTTGCTCCAACACTGATAAGAGACTTGACTTTGACTTGGAATTCATCACTTGAGACTTAAGACAGATGAGTCGAAAGAACTTGCAATCAAGGAACTTACAATTCAATCAATCCCACCCAGACATGTATAGTAATAGTAATAACTAGAATGGCACTCAGTAGAGCGCATATCTCTGCCAAGGCCAGTCTAATCATAATAATATTGTAGCAGAGGGTGGCTGCAGTCACAGATCTGGATTCTACATTGCCACAAAATGTGAAAGAAGAGAGATTTATAAGGTGTAAGCAGCTGCAACAGCGTTTGTTGAAAGGAAAATAAAACTTTTCATGACAACTGTCTTTAACTGAGTTAAACTGGAAACTCAGGTTGATTATTAGGATTTTGTATGACTTCATCTGAGCAATGACTTGACTTGTCTTACACAATTTGCACCACAATAACTCGGAACTTGCTTGAAACCATAGACTGTATATAACTGTATATAATTCCCAGCTGGTCTAAAACTTGGCAAAGAGGTGGGGCATATGTGGAGCCGAGACATCAGTGCATGTGGTGCAAGCAAACGCTCACCCACCTGTCACTCAAAGTTGCCGCGTCCTCACTTATGCAGAACTTTAAGGCTGAATAAAATTTTTAACGGCTGAGTTATATGAAAATTCACCCACATACAGTTGTCACAAAGGAGGAAATTAACTATAGAGACCAAAACTGTTTTTTGTACCAGGCTGTAAACATGTTTATTTCTGCTGTAAAGTTGGACATTTTAACATGAGAGTCTATGGGGACTGACTCACTTTTGGAGCCATATTCAAGTGGCCATTTAAGGAACTGCAGCTTTTGACACTGAGGTGATGAATTCTGTTTTTTGTTGCATTGGCTTTGTTGCTTGAAATTTGAATGATCAAAACATGGCCCCATAGTGTGACAAGTGCTCACAAAACTCAAAAAGGATTTTCTGACAATTTATTTTTTAGTTAATCAATGTAATAATAATAATAATAATAATAATAATACATATTTTCACTGCATTAAAATACTGGTAGTAAGTTTGATTATTGTGTACTGTATTCCTGGCATTGATCCCTACTACAGCATAAAGTAAGACACATGCTACAGGATGTCGGAGCGGTGTGATGTATCAGCTGTCTTTGTTCCTGGTATCTTCAGGCAGGGATGTCGTGTATATGACACAGACAGCAGCCGCAGATTTCCAGAGTGATAAGAAAGAGGTTGAGCTTGTCTGTGAAAAGGGTTGAATGTCAGAGGTGTTTGAAGCAGTCGGACAGATTCTGTTGCGCCGCGGTGTCACATCTCTGTTTACCCAAGCTGTGTTAACTGATTGTGTTCTGGCAGGGGAAAAAAAACAAAAAACATTTGCATTTCTAATTTTGAATGTTTTCTACCTGACAGCCAAAACTGTAAAGGTCGCATCATCTATCCTGCGGCATACGTTGTTCAAAACAGACGTTTGCAATCAAATCTGCAGATGACTCAATGCTACCTTTTTTGAGATTAAAAGGTTTCTGCAGGAGACACACTCATTTGGTTTCAAGTCATTCTAGCTCTGACATGCTGCTTCTCTCTGATCAAGGTTCTTGTACTTTCTGCTATCAGCGCACAGTATTGGATATCTGAGATGTTGGAGCTACTTGTATCTGTTTTCAGGGTTGGATTCAATCCAACACAGTGAAGACACTTTGATCCAAAGTGCTTTGCTACTCAGTGTAAGAGGTTGTTATAGCAAGTCGTATCTAACTACATCTGCAGTGTTAAGTTTAGATTGCCTGGGTTAGGGGTTGTCAAACGTGTGGGTGCTTCATGCATTAAATACAGGAGTATGTTTCATCACCAGAAAATGACCCAATACTTTGACCTTTAGATAACATTGTGGAGAAATGGGTGAAAAAGGTTTTTACTCTCCCAACTATACCAGTGAAAATGGACATTGTAGAAATCATTTGAATGAAATTTTTTCATGAACATTTTAAAATGCAGATGAAATAGTTTTAGATTTTTTAATGTGTTATCGGACCAGTCCAGACACTGATTTCCATTAATGTCCAAACGGGAAGAAAATTAACCAGCCATTGAAACTTAGATTAGCTGTGTAATCACGTCTGCATTACTTTTTTAAATTTTCATAAAATATAGAAATAAAGAGAAGCCAAAGGCTGGATTGTAGAAGGAATATATTGAAAAGTCTGTCTCAAGTCTGTGACTGAGGAGGTAAAACTGGTAAACATGGTAACATGGTTATGTAGGGTCAGGGTGGTAAAACTCATCTGGCAGGCTGGTTGTATGGGGAGGTCACACAGAAGTCTGAGGTTGTAGTCTGCCAAATGATTAGGTCCTGGCCTGGCTCAAGGGATCACTGATTGACCTCAGGTGTGTAGGAACAAGGACAGGTAGCCATGCCCACAACCCACAGGAGTCACATCCAGAGTCATGACGAAAAGCTTTTTGATGCAAAACATAGAAAGTTCAATGTCAAAAACACAGTTTGGAAATTAGTCATTTCTCATGTAAATTTTATTCGATATTTTCAGTGAAAACAGGAAAATATGCAAAACTAATCTCGTGGCCTTTCAAATTCAAACCCTGAAGTCTAAGGATAATTCTCGTTTATTGCAACTTGGGTCTTCTTTTGTATCTTTCACCATAATATCTTTTGGTTATGATAATAAAATCTAATGTATTGCTTGATTCTGCCAAAAACACAAATGACCTCAAACTTATTGCCATAAGAAAAGTAAGAGAGCACAATAATCTACCTCAGTACAGTAGGTCAAAGTTGATGCAGGATGTTGTAAACTGTGATGGATGGACACAAGGGAAAAGTGTGGTGACGTAGTTTATAGAGCGATAGAGTCCACGTCAGGAGGAGGTTGAGGTGGATGGATGGGTCAACAAAACACAGGAATATGACACAGGAGAGCCGTGTTCAATTCCCATTTGGAAGTAGGAGTTCATGTTGTTTCTATTATGATGACTGTTCAGGAAAGGTTAGCCCCTTTGTTATTGTAACCATGACAACAAAGCTTTGTTTTTTTTTCCTGAACCTAACCAAGTCACGACCGTTATATTATAATAACCATGGTGACAAAGGTGGGCATACTGTTCTTGGTCCACATGTTTATCATTGCACACCAGCTGTAGGGAGAAACTCGTCTGGGTCGTATCAGAGGGTTGAAGAAAACGATGTGTGGTTGTTCAGGTTGGAGGACTGGTTGATGTTCTGATCACCCATCACATTTCCTTTTAGTAATGTTACAGTGTTCTCACAGCTTAGTAATAAACTGAGAACAGATTTATCGGACTTAATCAAAGGTCAAAAATAACCTTTAATGCTCAGTAGCCAAAACGGATGAATACAGCACCTGTGACATCATCATTATTTCAGCTGTGATAAACTGTTGGGATCAGAGTTTTTCTCCTCATCGATAATCTCATGCCTGAGTCAGGGTCGAAGGAGGTTGACCAGGAGACACTTCCTGTGACACGAGGATGTAGAGAGAGGGGAGTCGATTACACAGAGAGACAGAGATGGTGGGAGAGAGTAAAGAGTGGTGAAGGTAGAGAGAGGGGAAAAGAAAACAGTGATAGAGCAGGATGGTGGAGGCCAGAGTGGAGGAGGAAGAGAAGAGATGGAGGAGACAATCGATAGAGTTGGTTCAGAGAGACGATTGGACATGGATTTGCCTGGAAGGAATCCTGTTTGTGTGTGTGTATGTGTGTGTGTGTGTGTACACGTGCACACACCTTATTTTACTATATATATTGACATAATGCATTCCCTAAAATTACATCTTCAAACACCATTTTGGTTCCCTCAAAGCTGAGGGACCCCATGAATATAGTAAAATATCAAGCCCACACACACACAAACACACACATGCACGCGTGCAAACACACACACACAAACACACACACACACACACACACACACACACACACACTGCAGCTCCAGGTCTCTTGATCAGGTCACTCTTGGTCAAAAGGGATTTTCCTCATGAAATCATAAAACTGATTTTATGGTTAACAGAAGGTGATAACATGGGGTTTCTATATAGCCTGGGGGGGGTTGAAGGTGGAGAAAGGGGAGGTGGATGAGGAGTTAAAGACACAATGAAAAAGAGAGACAGAGAGAAAAGGGAAGAAAAATTAGGAGAGCCCAGCCTGAGGCCTGTTCGGTCATTCAGAATTCATTTCCTGTAATGGAGCCGCCTCACTTTAAATCACACTGAAATCAATGCAGATCTACACTGAGCCCTGTGGTTGAGCAGCTGCTGGCCCGAGCTGTATTTACAGCCAAATGAAAAAGACGAATGTTAATCTCATGTGGCTCAACTTTGCATTTTTACCCTAATTAAAATCAAACCAAACTCATGTAACCTTTTGAACTAGACTGACACCACCAAACCCGTCAAACCAAAACACACAGATGGAAGACGAAATTAATCCTCGAGGAGGCCTGAGGCAAATTTCACTTCTGGTCACGTACTGAGCTGCAGAAAAAAAAAAAAAATTAAATAATTAGATATCAACAGATTCCCTTGTGTAAGACTCGGCTTCAAGAGTAAGAATGTAGGACCTGCTGGAAGGCCCTTATTATTTGTGCTTTAATGGTTCAATTAATCACACCCCCAAAACTACTCCCCACTCCGTGAACCAGGTCCAGTTGATAATCATAGTTCTACATAGGCCTGCCAGTGTCACAATTAGTTTCTGCAATGGCCAGTGAGAGTAGAGGTCAATGTTTGGAAATAATATAAAAAAATAATGTAAATAATGTGTTAATCATTAACATTAAAATGCAAGCAGGAGCTGTTGGCAGCAAATGCAGCACGACTGTCTGTGGTGCAGGTTTGACAACATGTAGACAATATCCAGGAAGTAAAAGGGAAAAAAAAAAAAAAAAAAAAAAAAACTTTGTTCACACTCAACAATCAGTAACTTTTTTTTTTCAAGGCATAACAGCAATGTCACTTATAGGCAGATCAGTGGTAGATCATCTATGTTTCTGAAGCGTTCAGAGCCCATTGCAATATAACTGCAGTTATGCATGTCATGTCTGGATCGAGACCCAGGTGGACTCAGACCTATAACCAATAAATTGTAGACAATTATAACATTTCGACGTGGTATTTCTATTTTGCTTTTCTAGCATTTACAGCACTGGTCACATGAGTCATTGAGTGAGACACACACAGGGGAGAGACCAGACGAGAGACAATAAGTGTAGAAATAAGTAAAGAAATCAGGATATAAGAGGCTGAGCTTTTGAGGTTGTTTATTATAAAAATGGTTGAGACTGTTAAGATGTGAAATGGATTTAAAAAAAAAAAAAAAAGAAAAGGGGAAATTGAAGCCACACTTTTTTATGTAATTTCTCTACAGTTAAGCCTGTTATTATAAGATGCACATTTTTCAAAAACTCTCTGTTATCTGCTTATTACTGTGCTCTTCCTTGAAATGAGAACAAATATTTGTCAGTATATGAAAGCAGTGGAGAGAGAGCCGAGGCCTCAGAGGTTTAAATGTTTCCTCCTGAAACCAGCTGCAGCGAGTGAACGATGGAGGAAGAGGTGGGAGTGAAAGAAGAAAGGAAAAGGCAAAGAATGAGTCGACTGAAAAGAGAAAGAATGATTACTAACAGTGAGGGAGGAAGGAAACACAGTGGAAGAGAAGTAAGACAAAGTACAGAGAAAGGAAAGCAAAAAAACAAAGACAAAAAACAGAACAAAGACAATGAAAGGAAGAAAATAAGAAGATAGAAAAAAAAGACAAGGATTTGTTGAAGGAACTGAGGAAGAGGCAGATGAGATGAAAGAAAGAAAGATGAGCAGGAAGGAAGAAGAGATTTCATCATGTAATTAATGAACAGTGGCGTTTTAAATCCCACTAATTTCACTGTAACTCAATCCTGAGGCGACGCAGAGAAAAAAAAAATGTCACTGTGATTTCACATCTCCACTGAACCCACGTTTTCAGAAAGTACAGCTGTAATAGAATTATTACAATGATTGACGTGTTTTTACTAATACAAGATTAATTATGAGTTTGAGATTGAAGGATGGAGGGGAAGCAAGAAAGGGAGTGAGGGAGTGAGGGGGTAGGGGAGAGGAAAGGAAAGTAGAGCAGAGGCTTTCATTTTCCTGCAGTTCACACGTCCCAGGAGATTCTCAAATGTGGTTTGCAGGTGAGGTTTACAGTACAAACACAGTTATAAAGATAAAACTCACAATCACCACAGCATCACACTAACACAATAAAAGCCCAGAACATGAACGCACAATAAAACCATACACACCCGCAGCCGACACCATCACATCAGATCACAAGACCAGAGCAGTCAATAGTTATTTTATTGCTGGAGGCTGTATCGAAACGAAATGAATGAATGAGTGAATGAATGGATGAGTGAATGAATGGATGGATACTGGTGCAGGGCTCAGTGTTGCTTGTTGTTTCAATAGACTGCTGCCTCTCTGCATGGCTCAGCACAATGTGGATGTACTGGCTGTTTTCCCCCCACACCAGATAACACAGCAGTCCTCCGGGAGGCAGCAACCTGCGATCATTCACTGACTCATTGATTTGTGCATTTGTTTAGTTTAAACTGGACTTTTATTTCTGCATGGCACTGATTCTTTTTCTTTTCCTGCTCCTTTTTCCTCCTCTTCACTATGACTGCACTTTCCTCCTTTCTTCTATTCATCTTTAGTAATTATTGCATCTAAAATCCTATTCCATGCATCAATTTGCCCCACAGCTTTAATTCCTTCCCTACTTCCTTCCTTCCTTCCTTCCTTTCCAATTAATTTCTATGGAGTCCTGTGAGTCATAATGTAGGAAATATTAGGGCAACAAGCTAACAATGTTTTAAGTCATAAACCATGTAAATAGGTTAATAAACTGTGTGCACAAATGACTAAAATAAGAACCCAGTTTAGGCCATTTACATCTCATTAATACAAAATTGCATAAACTGTGTATTTTCAGATGACTTGGGAGCAGCGGAAGAAGCTGAGAACATAATACTGACATATTATCACAGTATAAAGTCATTATAACAAACAAACTATCAAACAGTTACCAGTTTACATATTCAGCAGATACAGAGCAGAACATTATCATCCATTTGGATTTGTGTTTCTGTAACCTGTGTCAGTCATTCGCTCTCCTTTTAGCTCTGTTTTGGGCTCCACCAGCTCCTGAATGAAAATATCAGGCTCTTCAGCTGCTAAATGCTCCACTGTGTTCACCAGCCAGTCGTTAATGTTGTCCTCTTGCTGACTGGTGTGCACCTGGTTTATCCATTTTCTTCTTCCTTGACAACAGCTGACTGTTCTGCGTGGAAACGAGAGCAGGGACACTGAACCACAGCAAAGTTGTGAGCGATGAATCGAAAGCAGACGATAGTTTTCTGTGGGTTTGTTACTCCAACTCCAACATTACTCATAGGAATTGTATTGATGGTTGATATAAAAAATATTGATTATTATAGCTTTAAGTAATGTAACGTAGTATTTAATTGTCAGAGCCACTAAATGAAAGCACAGGTAACAATAACAGATGTCAGCAAAGTAGTGAAAGCAGTGTAAAATCTCAAGGCAGAATTCATCTAGCACCTGTTCTGGAACTTTTGATCATTTTACATGATCTTCTTCCTCAGTTGAAATTTAATTTTTTTGTCTGATAACATTCATTTATTCTTGATTTGGGGAACATACACTGCATTAAAAGGCAGATATCCATTTTAGATTCTTCAAAAATCTGGATCATAGCTGGAGATTTATTTTATTTTTTTGTGATCGGAGCATGTCCAGTCCAGATTTCATCATAGATTCAAATATCTGGGCAACTGCATCTCTGGATTCTGGGGTATTTTGTGCAGTGTCAGTTTGTATCCAGTTACATGAAATGTAATCTATTGTTTTCATGTACGTGGACACAAACTGTTTTCAGTCAATATGGAAAGATTTCGCTCTTAATCTGAATCTCCTGACACTTCACTTCCTGTCAACAGTTTCCTTCAACACCTCGTCTCACTGTCACTCTTCCCCCCATGTTTCTCGTCACTCGAGCTGTTTGATTTGCTGCTGAATGAAACCACAGGAGATTATTTATCACTTTTCTGTGAAAGGAAACAAATTAATCTCCGGATGTAGTTATCATGCAGATCTCAAATTCATTTTCAGCCCATTTACACTCAGATTGGATGACTTAGCTCGGTCTGAAAAAAACACCCAGTCATCCCGGCTGCACCACTGACACAAGAAGTAAAGGGGTGGTTCTGATCACTGTTGTAATGTGGGAGGAGGGGGAGGGGGAGGGTATAGGAGGGAATAGCCGAGGAGGAGCAAAGGTGAGAGAAAAGATACATTTTGAGTTTCTCACTTGGTTTCATCCATGCGTCTCTCAGCTGAACTCTGTTTAGTGTCCATCAGAGCATCTCTCGTCCCGTCTGACAAGCAGCCGTCTTTCAGGACTTTTCGGGCACTTTCAAGCGCACAGAATGATTGGTTAACCACAGGCTTGGGAGGAGGGGGAGCAGGATTAGAAGAGGAGAGAGCGACCTCACACACACACACACACACACACACACAAACACGTTCAGTCTTTCTATTTGTCTTCCTGTGCTGCTCAGCTGAACTCTATTTGGATTCTATCGCTGCATCACACCATTTAATTTCCGTCCTAATTAGCTGCCTTTCATTGGTGGGGGAGGTGGTGTCTGCTGCTCAGTCTAGCTGCTGCAGTCTGTTGACATGCCAGCAGTGGGAGTGTGAGACTGTGTGTGTGTGTGTGTGTGTGTGTGGGCCAGTTGGTGTGTGTTTGTGTGTCTGTGCTTGTGAGAGACTAAATCAATAGCCAGTTATCAGATAGAGCTGGTTAAGGGCCTCTCTCTCCAAAGAGGGCAGAGTTAAGGCCTCTTGGAAAAATGCTCACGGCAAAGTTCATGTTTATTCACAAGCGCGCACACAAATAAACACACACACGCACACACACACTAGCATCAGCATGAACACACACACACTGAGACAGAGGCAGGCTGGGTACAGTTTAGTGATTCTGAAATGTAGCAAAGATCCCTGAGCAAAGATGCCTGTTTATTACTGTGTGTGTGTGTTTTCTGCATTAATGAGTGTGTGTCAGTGTGTGCATGTGTCTGTGTGTGTGTGTGCACAGGCCATACACAGGCTGTTCAGCTGAGTGAGTGCACCTGTATGCAGCTCTGCTCCTGTCTGTGTGTCTGACTGTGGTTAACAGCGAGTCTCTTTGACAACACGATGCCCTGTGTGTGTGTGTGTGTGTGGGCTGCCGAAGTGTGTGACATTTAATACTTTTGACAACGAGTCGGTGCAAGCTGGACCTGTGGGAATATTTCAAGTCAATATTTCAATACAACACCCACAATCCCTCGCAGCCAAAGACAGGAAGTGTAAACAGGAGGCGTAATAAGCGAGGGATTTTTGTCATGCTGAGGTGATATATGGAGGTTAACAAGGTGTGTGTTTGTGTGTCTGTATCTTTGTGTGTATGTATGTGTGCAATGTTCTTGAATGATTTTCTATAAATTCCTGTGTTTTCACTCTCTCTGTGTGTGTGTGTGTGTGTGCTGGATGCTGAGATGTGTGGCCGGCTCTCATGTGCAGGGGCAGTTCAGAGTATCTAACACAGTGGATGAAGAGCAGAGGAGAGAAAATTGAGTTCTTGTTCTGTGTCGTGTTGTGGACAATGACAACATTTTATTTTCGGCTGTGTTGCAACAGGGTCTGTGGCTGACAGTTTAAGATGATGAAGAGGTCATGTCTTTATTTATGCTGGGAAATTGGAGATTATAACATCTGAGGAGACAGTCAAAGCCAATCACCTCACGTTTACAGTACTACAGACACTCACATGACAGGCTTTTTAAAACTGATTCTGGTGTTGTATAAAGTCATATTCCTTCACTGTGGCTGTTTAGGCAACACAATTAAGTTATATTGAAAAAAAAATGAAGGGACTTATTTTTTTCCCCAAACTGTATCCCTCGCATCTAGTATTTGAAGCAGCATTTAGACCATTATGCAGGGAGATAGGATTCACATAAAATACAACATAAGTGTCAAATTAATAGGAAATAATGTGAGTAATAAAAGAAAATTTACAGGGTTTTTTTTTTTGGGGTCTAGTCAAAAATTTCTCGGGGCTGGTTGCAAGCCAAACCGAGTTAATTCACAGGAAACACGCAACAGTGATTTATGATCACTTAAAGTAAAGGGAAGTGAAGGTTTAGAGGTCAGAGTGACAGATGAGCATTCAGAGAACCTGACTGTGATACAGGAGACTCAGATTTCAGAGCTAAATTTAGCAAACTCATCCAGATATTTTCAAAACTTGAACTGAATAACTGACCATAAAGTTCCACACTGAAAGTACATTTGGAGCTTTTGGTTATATGACTTGGCATGAAATTGTAGCTGTAGCTGTTCAAATTTCCTTTTGTTTTGTCCTTCATTTTGCAGAAGTTTTCAGCTTATATATTTTGTTTAAAATGTTGACATAAAAAGTAGGTCAAGTGGCATTATGTATTTGTAACTGGAGTTTATATAATGTAGGAGAAAAGACTGAAGTGATTAAACTGTAAACTATATAACAAAACCCTCATATCCCTCATCTTTACTGACATGCAACAGTGTTTTAAGCCTGTATGGAGAAACACAATCCATGTCATTGTCTGCTCCTGTGCAAGAACAATTTAAACACAGCTTTGACGGGTGATAAAACAGTGTAGATCTCACATGCAACCATGTTTTCCCTCAGGCTGTTTTCCCAAACCGAACCACAGGATGTTGTAAAAAACAGCTCAGTAGCCGGGGAGCCCTAACTTCTGACTTTATATGTAATGCAGCATTTGGTAAAGGTGAGGGTTAAGGTTAGCCTCGGGGAAGGTAGTCAACACAAGGCCCTCACAATTACAGCAAGAGAACCGTACGTGTGTGTGTGTGTGTGTGTGTGTGTGTGTGTGTGTGTGAGATATCATCTCCAGACTGCAGGCATCATCTCATATTTTGATGCACAGCTAAATGCATCCTGGCCACTGTAACTATGAGCTTGTGTAATGTGATGAGATTGAAACAGACATTAAGCTATAAGGAGAAGCAATGAATGAAAATATCCTTCATATAGGTCCAGAGGTCATTTCTAGGCCAATGGCCATGGATATAATGTAGCTATAGTGTGTGTCTGTGTGTGTGTATATTCCCCTGACCATATGATATGACCAAGCACCTCTAACACTGCCGGTTAATCATTGCAACATGTCTGGCTGCTGGAGTGTCTGACGCTGACATAATTTAATTAGCCTGCACTCAAACTGGTCATTTTTCTGAATTACTGCTGTAATCAGGGCCACTGCTCTTCAAATATACATTAGGGGGTATTTCTATAGGGGCAGGTAATAGATACAGGTAAGATATGTCATTAGGATCAACTCAGACATGGGATCACTGCCTTTCATATAATTTCAAGTTATACAAATCAGTGCCAATTAATTATTTCTGCAAGGAAACACTGTATAGTGTTCTGTGTAATATTCAGGTGAGAACACACTGGTGTTATTTCTACAGTGGTGGAAGGTTACTATCGTAAGTGCATACAACACATGTTATAGCCCAAAGCACGCAGGTATAATAAATAACATTACACACAACATTGACTGTCTGCTAACTTGCCCAGCATACCAGGACATTAAAGGAGCTATTTGTAAGTTTTTGCTATTGCTACATAGCTAACATTAGCATTAACAGCATTTTACAGCAGTCTCCTGCTGTGGAAAGCAACACCGGTGTTAACTCTTGCTTCTATCACTTCTTTTCTTCTACTGACGTTAGCATGCTAACCAGCTAACCATGACATACCACAACCCACTCCTGGCAGGAAACCACCTTCAGCTGCAGAGACAATTTACAACTAGCCCATTTAAATGACACTCAGAGCAGTAGCAGAGTGGTAATATAGAGGGCCAGGAGAATTCCTGGGGGGTGTCAGCATTTAGGGGTCAGCCCTATGCTTCTATTAGCTGGCTATCATGATGTGTATTATTAACAGCTAGCTAATGCAAATAATTAAAATCTAAAATATTTTGAACTTTACATTACAAACATTACATAGACACTGCTGTGTAACTGACAATACTGAGTCATTTATAACTCTTCTCTACTTTTGGTACATCACATGCTGGTTGTTTCACACCTATGGTTCTGTTTTCTCGTTCTCAGTCAGGCATCCAAATAATGATGATTGGAAAATGAATAAAAATTCATTGTGCCATTATCTCGTAATTGTCACTTGTGGCTGCTGTTCAGCAAATCTTACACCTTAAAGGGAAATTCCACTTTCATACGACTTGGGTCTTATGTGTAAACATACCCGAGCTGTGTCAGTGAGCAGTTTCATTCAATGTGTGTCATTTCACGCTCGTTGCACAAACACGCTGTTTATCCTGAGAGAGGCGAGGTGTGGTAGACAGGATGTACCCATCCAGGAAGCAAATATGATGAACCTGCTTTTTTTCTGGAGACTTGACATGTGTTGAGGCTGAAAAATAAGATTTACACAAAATGCTTCCTGAGGTGATGACGCGTGTCAAAACCAACACTGGCAGCGCGCAGGCTTTCATAAAACAAGATGGGTGCAGGTGTTGAGACACACATCATACACTGCCTGGTTGTATTGCCCTTTATTGTTGCAGTGGTTGATCATGACAACATAATAGCCCTACCTACTCACCAACTGGCATGAAACAGAGCACAAATACTGTACCAAATCGTTAAGGTTAACAAAAGTTAATTGGAAGAAAGTAAACACAGGAAAATACAAAAAGTATAACCCAACCTGCTGAGTCTTTTTTTTTCTGATTACCTTTTGATCTGTCATAGTTTCTGCAACAGTTGAGGCACATACTTTTCCTGGTTTCAACTTTTTCCAACTCACAGCTCACTTGAAAATCTATCAATTTTGATGCAAACAAAACAAACAAAAAAAAAAAACAATGACATCTTCTCACCAAAATTGTACTGTTTTGCAAATGATTTGTCAGCCCAATCGCAATACCTCTGTGGCCCTCAAATGGGTTGTGGCCCAAACTAAACCAAAGCTAAACTATTGACTTGTTTAAAATCTGACTGCAAGTTTCTTACCTGTTCAGACTTGTAGCATCATCACTGTGTTCCCACAGCTCAGCAGTGTGTGAGTGCAACATTATCAAAACCGACAGAAATGATGGATGAAAAAATGAAAACAGGGGTGGACAGTAACAGAAGACATTCACTTGAGTAATATACTTAAGTACATAATATCTGAACTTTACTTCAGTATTTTTTTCACTTAAAAAACAAATGCACTTTGACTGCACTACATCACCAACTTCTACATTGTCAGTCATGTTGTGCTTGCTGCTTTTTGAACAGCTCAGGCTGTCTAACAGCTACCTTAGATAAAGATGAGGCAGAGGATTCTTCACCAGAGACCACGGCCTGATCTTAAGTCCATGTTTGAAATTTTAGAAATAAAGAAAGACTCCTTTGGTTTTAAATATTTGCTGTGTTTGCTACGACCAAGCTCCATCACTGCCTACTAAGAATTCACTGTCCAACTTGAGAAAGCATGTTGATATTCCTGACAGACTTTTAAACAGACAGCTTGCAGTAGTTGGCTGTACTTTTGATGCTTAACTTATGTTTTTATGGCTGTTTCTTCTGTTTCTTTGTATCATTTTCGACAAGTTTTTTATTGTGCAGGTTCTACAATAAGTCGGTACATTTAGGTTATTTCAGAGTCACTAGGTTCTGTGTAAATGCACTGACATGCAGAAAATGTACTTTCGAATAAGTATTTTTTAAAGACAAGTACCCCAGTACTTAAACTCAAGTAAAAAATTGACTGAACAACTTTCACTTGTATTGGAGTAATATATGACCAGGAGCATCTATACTTTGTATATCTGAACCTTCCCTTGAGAAAATTTTAAATGCAGGAATTTAACTCACAGAAATGAATGGCCTAAATATTTCCTCTACCAGTGTATTTTTATAACAATGACAAGGACAATGAGGTCGGCAGTGTGAGGAGAAAATCATAGAAAAAGATATAAAATTGCGGGAAATTATTCAAATCAACATTACTGTGTGATTGCCTCGCAAATCAGTGAGAGCCAATAAGTCATAGTTTAACCTCCTCTTTATTCGCCATGATGTGACTTTGAACTGCACTTTTGAACAACTGGGCTGGAATTACAGTCTTCCTTGAAGAATGGTGGTGGTGGGTGGAAGGGGGGATCTGAACTCTGATCACGTTCTGCAGCTGAGAATCTCATCACAGAGATCTGTCTGCTTCCAACCCACTGGCCTGGTTGAATAGTGGCAAGTTATTATAAGAGAACTTCACTGTTGTCTCAGAAGATGTGATGATTATCTCAGTGTGTTTGCCTTGTTTGTGTGTGCTTCACTGCATGTGTGTGCACGCATGTGTGTGTGTGTGTGTGTGTGTGTGTGTGTGTGTGTGTGTGTGTGTGTGTGTGTGTGCATGTACACTGATGACTAATGCAGCAATTTGACTACAGAGCTAAATCACTTGGATCTTTACCACGCCTACACACACACACACACACACACACTAGAATACATGAATGGAGCCAATGCATAGTAAATGCCACTGCAATGTACAGCTGGCTGTCGCAGTGTTTGTGTGTGTGTGTGTGTGTGTGTGTGTGTGTGTGTGTTAAAGTGTGCTGTCTTGCAGAGTGTGTTTGTGTGTGTGTGTGTGTGTCATGATTTATAGCGAATATTACCAGCACTCAGAGAAGAGGAGGAGGAGGATGAAGGAGGAAGAGAGAGAGGGAGAGGAAAAATAAAAGAAAAGGAGTGCAAGGATGGAGACAGAGATATAGAAGCAGGTGATGGAGGATGGAGGAGTGAGAGAGGGAGATGAAGAGAGGAAAGAAAGAGTAGAAAGCTCAGGGAAGCGAGGTATGGACCTACAGGTGGAGAGATGGTGGATGAGGCAGAGAGAGATAAGATGAGGGATGAAGGCTTTTGCAATCTCACCCATGACTAAGATCAATGTAACCTTTCTGCCTGCTTCTGTGATTCAGCTGTGTGTGTGTGTGTGTGTGTGTGTGTGTGTGTGTGTGTGTGTGAGAGAGAGAGAGAGAGAGAGAGGGAGAGAGAGAAAAAGTGAATAAATCTTTGCAGACACACACACGCACAATGTCAGCATGTTGAAATGTGCAATGTAATTGTACACTGGCCTGTGTGTGTCTCTATCTGTACATGACTGGAGTGTTTGCTTCACTGTGTGTGTGTGTGTGTGTGTGTGATCAAGCAGTGTACAACCAAACCTCTCCAGAAGGTTAAGCGGAGCTGCTAGCAGCCAGGCAGACGTTCCCTCTCAGCTGACACACATTGATCTTAATACAGAGAACGACAGCAGAGCAGGAGAGAGCTGGAGAGATGAAAGACAGGATGAAGATGGGGGGGGAAATGGAGGGGAACAGAAGTGAGCTGGGACATTAGTTGGATCTGAGAGGAAGCAAGACAGGCCAAATTCAGGATGTATTAACACAGAGGTGAGTAACAGTGGAAGTCGTGCCAGGCTCAGCGGGATACTTTAAAGGTCCCATATTGTATAGTGTAGGTGAGATTTCCATGTGTTTTTGATTATAAAGCAGGTTAAGGTTCTATATTAATACTGTGAAAGTATCAAAGCCTCAGTCCACAGAGAAATGCACACAGCCTGTATTCAGAAACTGAGCCTTAAAACCAGCCGACTCAGATCCTCTCTTCTGATTGGCTCACTGACCTGCTGTTACTAGAGCTCCAGAGAGAAGCCTGAGAGAGGAGATGTAAAACTACACTGAGATGATTGTGGATATCAACATTTCAAATAAAACACAGGAAAAGTGTAAAATATGGGACCTTTCAGAGTAAAGATGCTAATTAAAAAAATATATTTCTGTGCAAGAAGTATTTGCACAGCATTTGGTATGGCAAGCAAGACGAGACAACATCATACTATAATACACATATGTATCACTAAACCTGAGGTTGCTCTCAAAGAATCAGAGCAACAACATGGATTCTCCTGGAGAACTAATCTACTGGAGCATTTAAGTGAAGAAAATACCACAATCTTAGCACAGGTGGAGGTTGTGGGGTCAGAGGAAGGAGCTCGAACGTGTCAGGTTACAGTGACTGCACTGTACACAGGCATGAATGTGACTGGAGGTTATTATCGGTGAATGAGCCAGTGATTGTGGAATGAAGAGGCTCATTCATTCAAACAATGACGGAGTCTCAAATAATAGACTCGCATATACAGAAAGAGGGGTGAGTGATGGGTCACAGGGGAAATTCATCACAATGTATGTTTTCAATAATTTCATACAATTTCAAATTATGTTCTCAGGACTGCTTTGGTCTGTGTTGAGATACTGACAGTTTGTGCATATGTCTCACTATATGATGCACATGATGCTGAATTTAAATGAAATGTTCAGTTTACAGTTACAGCTAATTTAAATGTAAATATGAGCAACTCAGGAAACAGACATTTTACAAAAATATTATTAATTATTTTTCTTTTTTAAGATCAAGAAAAATTGGGTGTAAAGTCTTAAATAACCATTAGTAAAACAATAGATTCCCGTCACACTCACCACTCTGCTGGAAACATATATATTATGTTTTCAATAGTAGAAACAATGCATGCATTTCTATTTTTACCATAATTAGTTCCAAGTAACTCACCAGAAAATCACTGAGAACTGAGTTACCTATAGAATAAAGTCTCGCAGATATATACATTTAATCATAATAAAATATATTAGGATTATTCATGATAGTTTTGCCGCTGCAATCATTTTGTCATTAGAGATTAAAAAATGCATAAATAAAAAAAAATAAGAAGAAAAACATCACATTCCTGCAACTGAAAAGTATTTGGCAAGAAAATCATCATACGTCATTTGAAAGAAGTCTGTTATTTTTTGCCTGTCACATAACGAGCAGCAGAAAGCCACAGTAACGAGGTAGTGACACATGCTGCAGGCCCACAAGGCCAGCTTGAACTCAAGCTGCACCTATGTGCTGAGAATGTCGCCATGTGAGTCACAGAGGATGTACTGTACACACTGTGTGTGCTGAGGAGGGAGATGTGACACAACTGATGCAACTATGAGTGAAAAAAAAATCTTACATCTTTACTCATTATAACAATATATTTCTATGTTGTGATGGCATTTAATTCCACCATTTTATCTGTTTATCTGTGATAACAGAAACTTTTTTGAAGAAAAAAAAATGATGTAAAACAAGCAAAAACAGACAGTTTTATGTAATGATGCTGGTATGATGTCAATATGAGTCTCAACAGGTCTTTTCTCTGACATGTCCCACTATGGCTTCAATGTCTAGGCTGAATCTGAGTATGACACAGTGTAAATATTATATGTTTTAACCATTTTAGAGACAGTTTTTTTGTCAAAAATGAATCAGAGATTAATTTATATTGAAAAGAAAAATCCCACATTCGAGTAACCTGCAAACTCTATGTGGACATATAGAGCTGGCAGTAGCAGCTCTGCATCAGCAGACACACAGCCAGTGTTAACACACGTGTGTGTGAGCAGCAACAGTTCAGTGACGCAGCCGCCATGCACAGGCGACACAGGCGAAATGTCATAATTCTGGATGAAGTATCATGATATTGTGTTAGTGGTATTTCCTTCAGCCTGTGTCCACTGAAAAGTATAAGAGTCAGAGTCCAGAGGTAGTTCACACTGTCGCTGTCTAATCTGAGCCCCCTCCTGCTGCACGCACACCCTCAACTATCCAACAAAGACACAGTACCAAAAGTTTGAAACATAGAGAACTGAGTTCATTATTAGGAACCACATTATTCTGTTTTACACACCACTACCCTGCACCAGTTGCACCGTGGTTAACGTGCACATCAATAGTCATATGAAAGGAACAGCAGTGCCTCCATATTTAAGTCATGTCACAGTACAAATAAATATTTCTGTTGTTACTCTACATCCTACATGTGTACATCTATACACATAAAGCAGTCAGTTATTTGCTGGTTTATGTATATGCTGCCGGCAGACTAGTAGCAGTTCCCTCAGCGAAAGCCTGGACCCCTCTGGTCCTTGCCTTGTGCATGGCGTGCCACGGCGTTGTCTGGTTTTTTCACTTCAGGATTCAAATGGTTGGATTCCAACAGAAGACTAACAAACTGGTTCGCTCGGAGGTCACGGATGTCTCGCTGCCGATGAGATGCAGTCATCACTACAGTGGAGTCTTCACGTACTGACTCTCAGATTGAGACCTCAGGACAGCAAAGTGACATTTTATCAATACAGCTTAAGCCCCATCATGGTTTCTCCATGAAAGCCACAGGATTTCTACTCCCCCTTTTCAACATTAGATTCATGTGGATTCATGTAGCTGTGTGCAGCTGTGTCCTCATTTTATAACAGTAGCTTGAATTATTCACAACTGAACATGGGGTGTTTTCATTTAGATACTACAAAGGGTTAAATATATATATATATATATATATATATATATATATATATATACACACATACATATATAATTTCTATCTATTCGATTTATTTCTTTTTACAGCCAGTGTTTGGTTCACCTTTCCCTGAAGTCATTGGAAAGCCACTGTCATTGAACAATGAGCGCCACAAACTTAAAGTCAAAATTCATCAAGAGGAAATCAAAGAGGGAAAAAATGCTTCATGGTGTCCAACATGCAGCAATAAGAGGAAACTTAAACTGTCAGTGACTGTTTTATCCACCACTTGTGTGCAAGGACGGTGAATAATGAATAATGAATGAAGCAGAGAGTATTGAGCCGGGGCAGGTAGATGACTCTCATAGTAATTAAAACAATGGCAGTGATGGTAATTTCTGCACAGTGTAGGTTTTTATTTTGTCTCATTCAGTGTTGTAGAGTGAAAATACAAAAAAAAACCAAAAAAAAAAAGTGTTTCAACATCCTGTAAGTATCCTGGAGGCGTGGACCAGAGCATTGTGTTGCTGAATGAAGAACAAGAGCACAACCAAGGCTTAGTGTGGTGAGAGTAAGCTATCTACCTCTGCTCTGCCTCATCTGCTAGATGAAAAAAAAAAAAAAATAAATAAATCACCAGGTCTTTCAGGATTGGTGCAGATCTAATTCTCACCTCATGTGGAAAAACACAACATGCGTGGATGAATGAAGCAAAAGGGCACAGCCCGGACTCAACATGAAGCCTGCTGTTGTCTTCTGCAGGATCCACCTCTCACAGAGAAAAAAACAACCAAAAAAAAAACAGAGGTCATCAGTCTATCAGGACGAGACACTTCCTGAGGTGGAGATTTATTTCCCCGGCTACACGCAATGTGACACAGTGTTGACGAATGAAGCAGGAGAGCACCACGGGAGCTGGTATGTTTACCTTGAAGCCATGTGTTGCGTGACAGGTCATCTCTGGGTTTATAGCATCTTTATACAGTGGAGGTGACCTGTGTGGAGCTCTGCTGCTCAAAGAAAACATTATTACACAGTATAAAAGCAAAGAGGAGCATCCTTTCTCTTCTTTTCTGCCTGTGGTAACTTTTCTTCTCCTGGTCACATATTTGAATTTGTGTTTTTGTGGTTCAGTTGGCTGCACTGACGGGAGGGTGCATGGAAAAGCAAGAGTTATATGTGAAAAGCTTAGGAATACAAAAACTGTTTTTTGACCTCTGCTAAGAAATATAAAGGTTTAATTGACATTGTGTACAAGTGTGTGTGCTCCTCTACCTTTCTTCTTGCTCAGACCCATCTTCCTCTTTTCCCACATAAATGATAGAATACACTTATTTTCTTCTCTGAACGGTGATGTTCTTCAGCCAAAGGAGAAGCTCATTCCCTCAGAGTTTTTACCTGATTTCCAGCCTCTTTCATCTGATTCATTGTTTATTTATATCTTTATCTCACTGTTTAAACATAAGAAACCTGGAAGAAGAGAAAGCTTACCTACCCCATCTCAAAATGAGTGACATAAATATACAAATATGTGAATAAAAAAAAAGATAATAACTGTAGCAAATGTTTCATATACTGAACTGTCATCACACACATTGCACACATGTGCACACATAAGAAAAGAATTTGACAAACACTGAACCCAACCCAACATCACTGTCCCTGTCACCAGATCTCAGCTCAACAGCTGTTGGAGATTTCAGGGTGAGGTGTTAGACAGCTCTCCAGCACCTTCATCTGAACATCCGATTGAGGAAATAGCTTTTGGAAGAGTGGTGTTCATCCTCCAGTCAAGTTCAGAGATCTGGAGAATCTGTGACAAGGAGCACTGAAGCTGCTCTGGACGCTCATCGTGGAACAACATCTTATCAACAGCATTTTAACAAAAAATATCCCAACTCAAGTTGTACTCACTAGATTTTCCCAGAGCTTTCAACCACATCACATGCTGAATCACTTGATGAATAAACTCCACCTCTGAGGGTGCTCAGAGGTTGAGTTTTCTATTTTCAATCTCTATACATTTTCTAAAACTGAAGCCTGGTTGAACATTTTCAGTCGCTCTCTAGAGAATATGAAATACACAACAACACGTGTGATTTCAAGGAATTGTTTGGCATGTTTTAAGAATATTTTTTTGTTTGATTTGTTGCCACAAGTTAATGAGGATTGAAATAAATATGCAGCTCTCACCAGGAGCCGTTAGCTTAGCACAAGCTTGGCACAAAATCTATTAACAGAGGTAAAAACTCAGATTAAAGGAAAACAGAAACACGAGGAATCACAGCGAACTGAACAGGAGCACAAGGAGTCACTGGGGAAACACAACACAAACTGTCAAAGACTCAGGGAAAGACACACTTAAATACACAAGAGAGGTGACACAAAGGAGGAGAAACTAGACAAAGGCGGGTAGTAAAACATCCAGACACACAAGATAACGTTTCAAAAGAAAACACTAAATAATAAAAATACAAAGTCCAAACCAACCAAGGGTCCTATCAGGAGCAGATGATTACACTGAGTCACATACTGACGGAGTTAGGCCACCCCCAACTTTCCCCCAATTTCCAGTCTTTGTGCTGAGCTAAGCCAACTGGCTGCAGACAGTATCTCCATATTTATTATGCAGACATGAGAGTGGTATCTCATGTAACTGTGAGTGGGAAAGCTAATAAGTGTATTTTCCATGATATCTTCCTGCTCCACTACATGTTGTACGACATTATAGCCTCTAAAAATGTATCAGTCGATGATCTGTTTTTGGTTCTGTACATAACTAACACTGTTTCAGTTTTATTATATGGAGCTTGAAGAACACTTGGTATTTTTGCCTTACTGAGGATCCTTATTGCTCTTTACTGCATATTTATGGATTCCCATGTTGTCCCACAGCTACACAGCCACACGTCTTTTCTTGCTGCCTCCTCCATCTTCCTCTGCCCTCTATTGAACAGAAGTCCTTTCCTGTCTGCATATCTCTCCACTTCGCCCTGAACGTGAACGCTCTGCTTCTTTTCTTCCCATCGTGCTCCTCATCTTCCTGTCCCTTCGCCCTCTATTGAATAAAATCTCTGTGCTCTTCCGCTCTTAGATATTGTCAATGATCACGCACTGTGGCTGAGGAGTGCTGTTAAATTGAATCAGAGGAATCATTAGGGCTCCTCCGAGGTGTGAAGCCGTTACACCCTGAGCCAATGTCCCAAGACAGCTGTTGTAAGTTTGGCTAACAAGGCATGTCAGGGGCGAGGGTGAAAGCAGACATGGAGGAGAAGGTGCACGCTCACTTGAAGGACGCAGAGTGTAATGAATGTCTGACGCAGATAAGAAGACATACTGAAGTGTATTGTATGATGCACACAATCACAAATATCTCTCACACTCTGGTTCTCATTCGTCAAGCATTCATACAGTTAAATATGACTTTAAAACAGGAGAACACACTTATTACATTTATTTATTTATTTTTTACTGTAATTAAGATTTTAAAGGCGTAATGAAGTCTTACTCCTAATGTAACATCTATTAACCATGACAGGTCTTCCCTGTTTGTATTGCATGTAGCTAAAATGAACTTTGCTGCACCATACTGTACTTTCAACAGACCAAAGGTCACCACACGTTCACTTCAAAAAGAATCACTTTGATGTCGTGTGCTTTGTTAGGAATACCCACAGCCGTCCTGTTCAACGGGCAAATCATCCATTGGTGTTAATCTAAAAAGAAAGGCAGCACCTGCAGTGCACTGCTGCTGACACACACACACACACACACACACACACACACATACACACATACACAGGACTCCAGTGGGTACACACAAGCTAAAACAGCTGACAGCTGTACCAAAGGAAAACATTTTATACAAAATACAAGTTAGCAAGTGAGGAAACTCACTCACTACTCACACCATAGTGAGGTCGCCATTTGGTTGTGCTGTCCAAATGTATAGTGAGAATTATTATATCCTATATATTGGACTCATAGTATCCCACAATGCATCATGGTCATCATTGTGCAGCCAATGGTTAGTAACCAAGCAATATATACCATCACATCAAATTACTCAAGTAGTGTCCGGAAGTGTTCTTCATATTCACTGATGAGCTCACTCCTCTACAGAGAACTCCTTGGTGAGTGAGTAGGGAGTAGTGAATGAGTGAGTGATTTTGGACACAACTCTGAGTTTTTTAATCTATAAAATATGGCAGACTAGCTTCTATTTTTTTTTTTTTTTTTTTATTTAACATGTATAACTGGACATAAGGATTTAACTACACAATATGCTGTTGAGTATGTTGGAACAGTATAGCTACTTTAAGCAATTTCTGCTGTTATAAATGTCAGTGGGATTTGTAACTGAAACTGTCCTCATAAACCTGTGCATCTTGTCAGTCTTACAAATCTGAATATTCATCTCATTAAAGGTCCCATATCGTATAAAGTGGGATCTAGAGGAGGTCTAAAGCAGCTCTAGGTTCTATATTAATACTGTGAAAGTATCAAAGCCTCAGTCCACAGAGAAATGCACACAGCCTGTATTCAGAAACTGAGCCTTAAAACCAGCCGTCAGGACTTCTGTAACTTTGTGATGTCACAACAAAACAGTCACCAAACTCAGTCTCACCCCAAGCACAAGCCCCCCTGATCCATCACCCAACCTTGCAGGATTTGGCATCTCAGTGTGATATGTGATATATTTTTCTTTAATAGCAGAGAAAACAGTCAGCCAATCAGAAGAGAGACTCAGATCCTCTCTTCTGATTGGCTCACTGACCTGTTGTTACTAGAGCTCCAGAGAGAAGCCTGAGAGAGGAGATGTAAAACTACACTGAGATGGTTTTTTGGTTCTTAAAACCATAAATATATCTTCTTATGGATATCAACACTTCAAATAAAACACTGGAAAACTGTAAAATATGGGACCTTTAAATCTGAAATTTTAGTAAGTGTCACACAGCTCCACATTCATCCCTAGGCACAGCTGTCTAATATTCATTTTTTCATATATTTTTTTTCCCATTTATTGTTGAGATATTGTGTTCCTGTGTTTCCTAAATTAGCTATTTTAATGACCTAAGTTATTCCACAATACTGGTGGAATAATAAGTGGTTTAAAAGCTGTGTACACTACAGGAGTTCATTCAACTGGGTGTTTTGTGCAGAATTTTAATGTCCCATGATGATTTAAATGCTGTTAGTTGCTTTTCTTCTCAAACAAGTACAGAATTCAGGGCCAAAAGCACCACCCACTTAATATAGTATTTCTCAGTGTAAAAATAAATGCTTGATTTGAACGATAATTATGAAAAACAAAACAAAAACAAAAAAAATCAGTTCAAATCAATACAAGGATATCCCCATTAGTGAAAACTTTTCTCTTTAGCCGCTGAATGCTTATACAGAGCAGCTAAACTTCCCTCTGAAGGTTATCAGATGAGTGCTTAACAAACTTAGGGTCAAACTGAAAGTGCTTCAGTAACTGTGAGAGCCAGATGGGAAGGGGTTTGAGACTTTCTGATGCACTCCCCCACCACCATGGTGCCGTGTTACACAAAATAAATATGCTAAATGAAAACTAAGTGGCCTTGGCTTGGCAACAAAGCAAGCGAGACGAAGAAAGCCTTTTGTTGCAAAAAGAAATAACCTTAAAGGGAGACAGTGATTTCAACCTTGCCATACTGTATGTTATGGCTGTCATCTAATTCATTCAATAAATCCCATTTAAAGAAATACCATTGATTTGTTTGGAGTCATTATCCAGCCACAGGCATGCATTAAATCAATGCCACAGAGTGACTGGTGAACACAAAGGCCCATTCATGGTCAAGCAGACAGACCCAACACCCACTCTTATATAAGAGGAGGAAGTGGAGGCCTTTCTTGGTTGGGAATGGAAAAAAGCTTTATTTATAGCCACTGGAATACCATGAAAATAAAGCATAATCTGCACAAGTGCATTCCACTAGTAGGGAATTTAAATTTTTAATCAGGGCCAACCTTGTTTGTTAACTTGAAACCTTTTCAAATTATTTAAACTTTTGCACCCAGAATAATCTGCATGGATCAACTCTCAAATCTTTTTTTTTTTTTTTATTTTGTATTTTTTTATTTAGCATGTGACGTTTCTTCAATTCTTCAAATACATGTATCAACTATCAATTTATTAATTTATCTAATTTATACGATTCAGGGACCATATTCCAAAAAAGATATGTGCTGTTTCCGCCATAAATGTTGAATACAAAACTCCCTGTGAATAAATATTTAAAACAACAAATGATAGTTACGTTGATCAGCCAATTTCATCTTTATCAGTTGGCCATAGGGAGCAGCAAAACAGTCATTCATTAATTTGGAAAGAGTTCAGATAGTTGCCATAAACACGTGAGTAACCTGAGAGAAAGGACATGACATGATTGACATATTATTAGAGACTTTCCAGGAAGTGCAACACTTCTTCAATGTATGATTTTAACATGTGGCATCTCTGGATACAGAGTATTGAACTTTCTTCTTTTGGAGACTGAACTAGATTTTTGGAGCTTTCAACCATGTTGACTTGATATGTAATGAAGAGACAGACCTTTCCTCATTGTAGTGTATGCTATATTTATAATAAAGCAAAATGTAATGTTTTACAGGACACTTCCTCTGTTCCTTTCCACTTATGTCATTTATAATTTTACTGAAGCCCACGGACATAGCCCTGTTGTATGTTTTGTGTATATGTACGTGGTTAACTGCCTGATAGACAAGATTGCTTTCAGGCACGCTGCAGTACTTTGAGTGAAATGCTAATGTCAGCATGCTAATATGCTGATGTTCAGCAGGTATATTTCCCATCTTAGTTTAGGAAGTTAACATGCTAACTTTTGATAATCAGCACTAAACTCATGGGAATGTCATCTGTTTTGTATGTATTTCATCATAAACCGAAGAAGTGGACATATAAATATTTTGACACGGTAAAGGTGCTACAGTGGCCAGATGGTCAAAGTTATTATGGTTCATCATATGAAGGCCATTAATAGGTTAATCAAATTTCATGGCAATCCATGGTAAAGTGAGTTATTCCAGTAAAAACCAAACAAAATGTTAGCCTGATGGTAGCGCCTTTGGCTAGGAAAAGTCAGGGGTCACCAAAGTTATTACATCTTTCGGGCATCTGTGAAAACTGAAATCTGTGTGCCAATTAAGATGGATTCTTTTCACACTGCACCAAAACCCCAAGAATCTGGAGATACCCCTTTTAAGTTCTTGCAAGAATCAGGATCATATCTGAAGATTCTTTGATCCCTTGATATCTTACAAACGTCATGATTGGAGCATGTTCAGTTTAGATTTCATCATATATAGGTCATATCTCAACTACATCTCTAGATTCTGGGGTAGTTTGCACATTATCATGTTAATCAATCCAGTAGTTGTTTATTTTAGTCTGAACCAAAGTGGTGAACAAACGAACCAACCAACAGACTGACATCACCATCCCTAGAGTTATGCTGATAAACATGACTAAAAACATCAGTCTTAAATTAACCTTCAGATAAACCAGTTTTTGACACAGAGACTAAATGTACTTGTCTAGATGTGAATTTTGAGTTGGGACCATTTTGGGCTTTTGTAATTTTCACAGGTTCCCAAAATCTCAGCTTCAGACAAGAATATGTGTTTCAACCTTACAGCCTACTGAGGCAAGTGAACGGCTTTCTAACATCAAACATTTGACATTTTCACATTGCTTCCTCCATCACTCTTGAATAAAAGGTGATAGTTCAATCTTTGATCCTGCAGGATGCCAGGTCTCCACCCTGCTGAGATATCCTGAAGAAAAATATCTACCACCAGCTGGGGTTCAATGTCTTTGGTTTGCTAGATAGGGAAGAACATGGTATCAAAGAGAAATCACCCATAATCAGTTGGGATAATATCACTGGAGATACTTTATATCAGAAACTATTTATTAGATACAGCAATTTGTGTCATTCTGTTGTTAACTAATGTTCATTCATGATACACCTCAATGGTAAGAAAGTCAAGAGAATGTTTCTTCTGAAGTCATGTAGAGTGCTTCTGTCTGCACAATCTGCATGTGTCACTGTATTTTTTATGTGTTAATCTATTTCTATTTTGTTTCTTTTTATACATCTATTTACTTCCCTGTTGTGCACCCCTGTACTGCTAATGCCGAACAGTGCTGCCCCCCAGTGGCCAAAAGATCAGTTATTGCAAGTGTAGCATCAAAAGTGCAATAAAAAAAAAAAAAAAAAAACTTTAATTAAACAAATTCAGTTTAAATAATAAACAATTCTACATTTACTACCATAATTGACCCACAGGGCATAGTAAGCACTATGATGGTTTAATGCATATGCATAAATAGAAGGTGCTGAGTGATAAGTCCTTTATTTTAAGCGCAATACCTATAATTTTAACAAGCATGGATTGATTGACTCACATAATGACAGTATTAAATCACCCTTTCTTTTTACAGTTTATGTTTGGGTGTATTTACAGTAGCAGCACTGGAACTCAAAGGAAATCTCGTATCCCAGAGCAGACTGTGAGTTTCCTGGGCTCCTTAACATCTGTCAAGGTGTTTGCTCTGAATTATGAACATGTTCTATCAGAGAGGTGTAAATGCATTATCTCTGAAACTCTGGCTCCAGTTTCTTGAACTGCAACCAGTAATTCCTGAGAGAAATCCCGCCCTCTCCACGACTGCTTTTCCCCCAGCTGAAGCTGAATGGTATCTTGCAAGAGAAAAACACATACGCCCAGGGGAAACTTTCTCCAACACTGTGATGAATTGATGATCTAGTCACTGATGCTATCTGTTTAATGGAGGTTGCCCATTTGATAACCCCTGAACAGCATAGCCACACTTGACCGTTAAATCCTGGTGCAGGTTGGTGTATAAGCATACTTCTGAGGGCCTATCCTCAGAGCTGTTTTGAATTAGTCCTTCAACAACTTAATATATTTGACTGTTCCTCGTTGGGGGCATTTTTGAAAAGCAGCCAGGTGGTCCTGAGGGAACGGGCTTCAACAAAGCTCTGAATTAATAACCTGACCCTGTGTGCCTATCTATCCATCCCTCAGCTGCTTTCTTTTTCTGTTGCTCTGTGCCTGATTCATAGCTTTAAAAGAGAGGAAAGTGCCCCAGAGGAGAGGGGATGGCAGCAGGGATTTCATAATCTTGCCTCCTGTGCTGCGTCTGTGGGAAGCTGCCTCCTTGATTATGCCAGGGATGCACCTGCTCTTAGCCTCAATCTACTTTAACATCTGTCAGAGGTTTTTAAGTTAACTGCACAATCATGTGTGCGATTATTGCCCCCCTTTACACCTGGCACTGCAGTCCCCCCGTGGATGAAAGATACAGTTCACCTATGAAAGCTATTGTCACCGGGCTTTGAAAGCCAGTTATGAATTCCTCAAAGAGACTGTGAATAGAAAGCAAACCTTGACACACTGTGTCTGTGATAAAAGGGACTCTCTTGATAACCCAAACAGTCTAACAGTGTTTCTCAGTCACACAGAACATTGTTTTAGATGGAGTTTTCATGTTTGAATATGGGAGTACCTGCTCTCACACGCCGGCTCCTTTCATGTCAAAGTCAAGGTGTCTTGTAGGGACAGGTTTACGAGGCTATTTCACATCCAGTCCTCAGGTACTTTACGTCACTGATGTCATGTATGGCACAGAAGCTCCTATGCATTATAGTTACCTTAACTGAAATACTTGTGACATCTAAAGGAAGCTGTGCTTCCTTCAGTCATGTTGAGCTTTGATTTGCCTCATAAATATTTCCCAAATATCCAAAATTACTTGATTGAAAGAAACAAATCATGAAAAAAAAAAATGTAATACCAGAGATGCACAATCCCGTGTGCATCTATATGTATTTCTTTGTTAGATACAGTTTCATTGCAAATTGCATACAAAAACATGACTCTTTTTAATCTGACTTTATCAGTTGTATCATTTGTATCAACAGATAATAATTCTTCAGCAAAAATGAAATGTTTAATGTGAAATTGTATTTATATATATATATATATATATATATATATACATACATACATACATACACACACACACACACACACACACACACACACACACACACACATATATACACACACACACACACACACACACACATATATATACACACACACACACACACACACACACACACATACATATATACACACATACACACATATATATGAATGAACATTTAAATTAATAAAAAAAAAAAGAATGGATGAATGAAAATCTCTACCTTTAATTCAACTATAATAAAATACTTAAGGTGAACCTCACATCCAACCCTCTCAGGACCTGGGTGAAGTTAAAGAGAAATGTCAGGGTGACCTCTCTTTCTAACTGTGAAAGCCTCTATTTTCTTTCTCTTTTTATAGATGCTATTATCCAGTTTTATGTGCATTTAGCCCATTCTGCTGCCTGTTTATAGGACCCTGTTTTACACTATTTATTGAGGGGACAAATCATGGTGCACAAATCATTGTAGACTCTCAGCTACGTGCTTTGCAGATGGGTGATTTGTGGTTAAAGGGTCTTTTGCATTGAATGCAGCCATAAGTGGAGATGACATAGAGGCATCAGAGGTGGAGCTGGGCTGTATCAGTTGCACCCCTGTCAAAACAGTTCAAATTATCATTAATTTTTCTGTTGATGATCACTAAAGTGGGGCTGAGTATAACGATAATAAAAAACATATGCTTGGTGTCTGTTATTTTCCACTAGTGGATGAGTTGAGCTTTGTCAGCGACAAAAACTCAGATCACTAAGTTCATTTACTCAAATTATGTGCCAAAGTTTGATTTTTGATATGTATACCTCACATGATTATTTCTATTTTATACTACTTGACAGTTTTGAAATTCTGTTGCCATGGCGCCGCGGATGGCTGCCTCGGTGTGTTGGTGCTCATTTTTTTGCCTTATTTTCTTTGTAAATTCAGTTTCTGCTTTGGTTTCCGGAGCTCTTTCACCAGAGAAGAGCTCATTAACATCAGAGAAACAACTCCAGTGGATCTTTTTCCACCTTTCTCGACTCATCTGTGGGATTATTGGACATTTTGGTCAGAGGTCACTGACCGTTGCTCTCGCAGTGAAACGCCGGAGGAGAGGAAAACGTGCTGGTGCGCTTGCGCGTCTCCGCCGGCGCGGACTCCGCACACCGCTCCCAGGTATCTTTCTCTCCAAGGTGCGTTCACTGCCCAACAAGCTGGATGAACTTCAGCTACTGGTGCAGAAGAACAGAGACTTTTCTTCATCTTCCGTCCTGTGCTTCACGGAGACGTGGCTGTGTGGATCGACTCCGAACTCTGCGCTGGAGCTGGCCGGCTTCCAGCTCTTCAGAGCGGATCGCGACACAGAGCTGTCCGGCAAAACCAAAGGTGGAGGAATCTGCTTTTATGCAAACAGTGGCTTGTGCAGAGACGTGACAGTGATCCTGCAGCACTGTTCTCCTGACCTGGAGACTTTCATCATAAACTGCAGGCCCTTCTACTCCCCCCGTGAGTTCACCTCAATCATCCTGGTCGGTGTTTCCATCCCACCACAGGCCACAGCAGATACTGTGTGTGGAGCGGACCAACCCGGACTCCGTAGTTATTGTCCTTGGTGACTTTAACAAAGGTGACCTCAGTCATGAACTGCCCAAATACAGACAGTTTGTTAATTGCCCGACCAGAGAGGGGAACACTCTGGACCACTGTTACACCACAATCAGTGGTGCTTATCCCGCCGTCCCCCGGGCTGCACTGGGCCACTCTGACCATGTCATGGTCCACCTGATTCCCACATACAGGCAGAAACTAAAACTGTGTAAACCTGTTGCGAGGACATCGAAGCAGTGGAGCAGTGAAGCCATAGAGGATCTGCGGGCATGTTTGGACTGCACTGACTGGGAGGTGTTCAGGACTGCTTCCAACAGTCTGGATGAGTTCACAGAGGCTGTGACGTCATACATCAGCTTCTGTGAGGACTGCTGTATCCCATCACACACCAGGGTGAGTTATAACAATGACAAACCCTGGTTCACAGCTAAGCTCAGTCAGCTCAGGAGGCAAAAGGAGGAAGCTTTCAGGAGTGGGGACAGGGACAAGTTTAAAGAGTCCAAGTACAGGTTTAGCAAAGCGGTGAAAGAAGCTAAACGACTGTACTCTGAGAAACTTCAGCTCCAGTTCTCAGCCAACGACTCTGCTTCTGTCTGGAAAGGGCTCAGAAAGATCACAAACTACAAACCTAAACCCCCCCACTCCATTAATGACTTCCGTCTGGCCAACGATCTGAATGAGTTCTACTGCCGCTTTGAAAGACAGTGGGACAAGCCTGACACTAACCTCCACATCAGAGCCACATCAGAACCCCCCTCCTCCCCTACCAAAGGAACGTCTCTCTCTATCCTGGAGAGAGATGTCAACAGGCTTTTTACGAAGCAGAACCCCCGCAAAGCAGCTGGTCCTGACTCTGTCTCTCCATCATCCCTGAAGCACTGTGCTGATCAGCTGTCTCCAGTGTTCACGGACATCTTCAACACCTCACTGGAGACCTGCCACGTGCCAGCCTGCTTAAAATCCTCCACCATCATCCCTGTCCCCAAAAAACCAAGGCCCACAGGACTAAATGACTATAGACCCATTGCCCTGACCTCTGTGGTCATGAAATCATTTGAGCGCCTTGTCCTGTCCCATCTCAAATCCATCACTGACCCACTCCTGGACCCCCTGCAGTTCGCCTACAGAGCCAACAGGTCTGTAGATGACGCCGTCAACATGGCTCTCCACTTCATCCTCCAGCACCTGGACTCCTCAGGGACCTATGCCAGGATCCTGTTTGTGGACTTCAGCTCTGCCTTCAACACCATCATCCCGGCTCTGCTGCAGGACAAGCTCTCCCAGCTGAGCGTGCCTGACTCCACCTGCAGGTGGATCACCGACTTCCTGTCTGACAGGAGGCAGCACGTGAAGCTAGGAAAGCACGTGTCTGACTCCCAGACCATCAGCACTGGATCCCCGCAAGGCTGGGTTCTTTCTCCTCTGCTCTTCTCCCTGTACACCAACACCTGCACCTCCAGCCATCAGTCTGTCAAGCTCCTGAAGTTTGCAGACGACACCACTCTCATTGGACTCATCTCTGATGGCGATGAGTCTGCCTACAGGTGGGAGACTGAGCGTCTGGTGACCTGGTGCAGGCAGAACAACCTAGAGCTAAACGCTCTGAAGACAGTGGAAATGATAGTGGACTTCAGGAAGAGCCCGGCCCCACCCACCCCCATCACCCTGTGCGACTCCCCCGTGGCCACCGTGGAGCATTTTCGCTTCTTGGGAACCACCATCACACAGGATCTCAAATGGAGCTGAACATCAGCTCCCTCATCAAAAAAGCTCAGCAGAGGATGTATTTCCTGAGGCAGTTGAAGAAGTTCAACCTGCCAAGGACTATGATGGTGAACTTCTACACCTCCATCACTGAGTCCATCCTCACCTCCTCCATCACCATCTGGTACGCTGCTGCCACGGAGAGGGACAATAACAGACTGCAGCGTATCATCCACTCTGCTGAGAAGGTGATTGGCTGCAATCTTCCGTCCCTCCAGGACCTGTACGCCTCAAGGACTCTGAGGCGTGCAGGGAAGATTGTAGCTGACTCCTCCCACCCTGGACACAAACTCTTTGAGACACTCCCCTCTGGCAGGAGGCTGCGGTCCTTCAGGACCAAAACCTCTCGCCACAAAAACAGCTTCTTCCCATCTGCTATTAGCCTTATCAACAAGGCTAGAGAGCCCCACTGTTGCTGATCAATTGCACCAATCACCAGAAAAAATTCCTTGTATGTGAAAACATACTTGGCAATAAAACTGATTCTGATTCTGATTTTATTATATGTGGGGGACTTGAGTGACAAACTTGAGGACTTGAGACTTGCTTGACCAACTCTGATAAAAGACTTGCTTTGACTTTGACTTGGTATTCATGACTGGAGACTTCACTTGGACTTGACGCAGATGCCTCGAATGGACTTGAGTTTTTTTTTTTTTTGTTTTGTTTTTTTTTTTAATATTTGCATTTTTGCAGATGTTACATTATTACAGACAATATTTCAAATGTAAAATTTGGTTTTTGATTTTGCTTTTAAGTCCAAAAATACTAAAATTTGGAGCACAACGCAAGTTCCACATTGAGATATACAGTATAGTAGTAGTAATAACTGGAATGGGACTCAGTAGAGTGCAAAACAATGTAAAGTTCCTTTCCAGACATGTTTTAAACTAAAAAATAATCTGCTACAATAAGTATTTTGTTTAACATGGTTGATCAATATTTTGTAACCATAGTTTTTTTTTTTTTTTTTTTTTTTTTCTGATTTTTGTAAACAAACCACAAATCAGTGAATAACAAAACCATGAACAGCAGCCTCCTTTCAATCACAGTGGACTTCAAGCAAGACCTTTGTCACTCTATGTTCTAACCACTCTCAGTCCAGATAGGATACACAAGGGCTAACTCCCTGATTTCCCTCTGGTAGCCTGGTGTACCTTAACATAGTTGCTGTGTGTTTGAAAGTGCTTATATCAGCTCAGCATCCTGCCTGAAACACCAGAGCCCCACCAGGATTTCTCCTGATACTTCAGATTGCCCCTGCAGCACAGAGAGGATCTCTCTTCATCCTGGTGTCGAAAATAAGCCAATCTGATACATAATGCCTGTAATCAACAATACAATATGGGATATTTAGCTAATACAGGGGAATTAGTTGTCTTGCTGCCATTTTGGAGCTGCCACTGTGCAATTTACTGTACCTAATACGGCTTTAACAATCTTAGCCCTCGACTATCAGCCCTTCCCTCTGGTGATTTTTCTGAGCCAGCTCATCTGAGCTCAGAGGATGAGTCACATTGTGAGAATCTTCCCAGAGGTTCAATGATTTCATAATTGAGCCTCTCTCGTGTTTCCTTCATAATGGAAAGCATCCAGTTGATAAACCCACCGGCACACCTGCTGTTAACTGTTTAACAATTACGTCTGTGTGTCACTCACTGGCTCAGCTGATTGCCAAGGGGAGTCTACAGGCACCCTGTCAAGTGTTTGACACCCATTAACTGAATACATCTGACTCTACCTGATGCCAGGCTTCTCCAAGCAATCCTGTAGGAAGGCAGCTTAATACAGCAGTGAATTATTAACCCCCCCCCAAACCAGTTATCTATTCCATGACTGATTTCCTCTTTTGAATACCTGAGCAGAGAAGAGAGGAAGCCATGTGTCCCAAAGAGAAAGCCCCTGCAACAAAGTGATGAATTGATCGTCTCGCCTCCAGCAGTGTTTCTGTAGTGCCATATGTGCTCTAACAGCCTGTGGGATGTGACACGGGGGCTCTGAAGCCTAAAATAGGGTGGGCTCCATCTGATAACAGCAGCCAGAAACTGGAGTTTAATAACACACAAAAAAGGAGCCGTGCTCAGATGCACAGCCGCAGACCAAGCCAGATTTTTTTTTTTTTTTTTGGGGCACTTATCGTACAAGGTCCACTGTTTACATGCTTTGCTCTGCTGTTCCTGCCCTGTTGCTCCATCACAGAGGAACGACTGTGTATTTCTGATAACACACAGTACATTGTTGTATAGTTATTGTACAGAGAAATTTCCTCTTGTGAAACTTATTTCCAGTGTTTATAATAATATGGACTTTGACTTCTTTTTAAAATAATTTGAATAATGTATATTTCTTTTTTAGCCCAGAAAATCAAAGAAGGTACAGTCATAGTGGAAAAAGTGCAGATGCTCTCTGCCTATGAACAATCTTAAAAAATTTAGCATCCTCAAAAAAGTGTTTTCTTTGAACTCTCTATTGAACTACTTTGTTTAAGTAAAACATCTTAATTTTGATTATTTATAGGCCATAGTTGTTAGGGAATATTGAAATTGATATAAATAATTCAAAATTATTATTTTTTGTTGCTCAACCACAAATTGCATGAATATATTAGTGCATGTGCTTGATGAATTTATGACTTACAAGTTCAGAATCTGGTGCCTTGTCGACTCTGCTGGTAGGGCTCCAGTGTCAGTCATTAATAAATCATTATGTAATGCTTTTCAACGTTGTACGTACAATATACCCAACTTTTCGATGACTGTGTTTGCTGCAGGGACATGGGGTTTAAAGCTATAGACAATAGAACAGAGCTGGATGATGCTTTCTAAAGGGTTCACAGATTTGCCCCCATTCCAGATGTTCAGAGAGTCACAGGAAGGGTGTGAGGTTCAGTGCATGGAGGAGGTGAAATGATCCAGCTGTGGACTCATCTTCAGTCAGATCATCGGCAGAAGACAGAGTAAATAAGAAGGTGTTCATGTGGAGCTCTCTGCAGGAAAAAGAGCTTCACTCAGTTTTTGAGGAGGTGGTTATGTTGTATGTCTATAGGAATAAGTAGTGCTGTTATGTTAACGTTATTAAAACTAAACTCAAGTTCAAAGAAACATGGTTTGAAAATATTTTGTCAAAGCCAAAGCTGAGGAGATATGCACATTTCAAATAAATGTCCTGGCCCTAAATCTTATGCTGTAACATCTTATTAAATTATTACATCTGTTGTTTCCTGTTTTATTTTGAAATATTCACCTGTGTTGTCATTTCAGTTCCTGCCTGCGTGTGTCTCCCACCCTTTTGCTCTTCCACACCTGCCTCCAGGCTTCCCCTGGTTTTATTGGTTGTCCTGTAGCCAACCAATAAACAGACACCTTCCTGTTTTCTCTGTTCCCCCTCAGCTATCAGGCAGAGTCCTGCGCCCCAAACGTGGAGGTGCAGTCTTGTAACAGAACCAAACCGTTTCATAAAGCCACATTGTTAATTGTTTAATGTTACACAAGGCGAAACTCTTTACTAAAAAGGAAGACATGGTATTTCCTTGGTTTGACTGAGCATTTTGATCTTGTTTGACTCGGGCCGACCCTGATTCAGTCTAAGCCTTTGTCTCACTAAATGTCAGTAGATCAGTCTCATAACCCTCGAAATGCTGGAGTCCAAACATCGAGCTGGAGGACATGAGTAATCCTGAAAATGCGTTTTTAGATTGGAGGAGTCATCCTCAGCCAGATTCACTCCTAACCCAAACATCCACAGCTAGTGAAGACATGACAACTGTAAAGGTATATATTAAAAGAGATTTGGAAACTGCTGTCAAAAATGTATGAATGCCTCTGGAAATTGTCTCAACTTTGGATATGCTGCTAGTTAATGATAGTCAGGAGCAACTATTGGGCTTCGTTTGTGATAATTTTGTGTTTTGTTCATCATCTAAATTGACAGCAGCAGCAACAGCAGCACTGATCTGTTTTGTCTTTCGCCTGATAAATTTACCTGCTACATGGTGTCTAATAAAAAAGAAAAAGCTTCCTGTGTGTTGATTCATATTTATATTCACATAATCTCTGATAAAGCAGCATCACTCTGGGTCTTTCCCTTTGCTCTCCAATGCAACATGCTTTGAAATAGTTTGTTCTTGCAGTCGTACAACTTCCAAACTGTGTTGAGCACACAGGAGGGGGAATGACAATGGTTCCTCCTGAAGGGTCACAAATATATATACACTTGTATTTTCTCAAGGGCTATTTTTGTTTTTAAGTGTATTCAAGAGCCCCTTGAAGAATCTCTTTACTTGATCTCCTCGCACTTATTGAACAGATGTAGTACTTAATACTTAAACCGCGGTCTCCTACTACACTGAAGCTTTAGTGATGTCCCTCACTTTTAAGTGTCTGCTAAATAACTAAATTTGTCACTATCTAATAATTCAAGGCATCTCATGCAGTCTTTAGTCCCTCCCCCTCCTCCACTTCCACGTGCTATAGTCAGACTGGCCATTTGGCATAATAGGATCCTTGAAATCCTAGTGGGCCTGTGGACCATCAAAAAAAATCCATAAAGATTTAAGCGGCCCTCTCTGCGTACCTGTCACTCGGGGCTGTGCATGAAAGTGAGCTGCATGTGTGTGATCTGTGGCCAGAGAGAGAGAGAGAGAGAGAGAGAGAGAGAGAGAGAGAGAGAGAGAGAGAGAGAGAGAGAGAGAGAGAGAGAGAGAGATGGTGGCAGGAGCAGAGGACGATCTACGAGAGGCAGAGGAATACGAGGGAGAGGAAGAGCAGCTGGAGCAGCAGCATCAAGAGCTGGGCTTGAGCAGAGAGTGGAGGAATGTCGGTGTCACAACACAGGTTTACAGCCTCCTCACAGTTTTTACTTCTTCATCCTCTCACGCTGGACTGAGGGCAGGCTAGACGCTACAGCCACTCGACATCACCTCTTCAGGGACAGGAGCTAGCTGGTTAGCATGCTAACCTCAGTAGATACCTGTGCAACACAATACATGGACGTCTTTGACACAATATCAAAACTTTAATTTCTTGACATTCTGATCTACTTAGTTAATTTTTGAATATTTAAGCTATTACTATTACTAATATTACTTATAATGCTACATATTGTTCCTGTTCCTGAAAGTCTCAAGTTAAAGTTTTTGTCTCAAGGCCTCAAAGAGGACTCACACATTGTGCAGTTCTAGTGGAAATCTATAGAACCTATGCAAATTAAGCATTTGCAATTCTTAAAGTACATTTGTTACATCTTGAGACATCTTTGAGAGTTCAAATGGCTGTAGACTTGTAAAATATTTAAATCAAAGACCATTAACATCATCATCAAGATGATTCCACTGTCACAGTACTATTCACTTATTTAATAAGGGGCTGTATAGAACCCTATAAAAAAGATATTGTGTGCTGTTTTGTCAGTGGTTATTTGATTGATCCATATGGAATTTGTGACTGAATTATGGTAATATATTAGGATCATTATGCTAAGAGACATTTAGCACATTTCCACTTGTAAAAGGCAATTTTATCATTTTCAGCACTGCCTGTCTTTTTGCCAGCAACTGCAAAACAAAAACAAAAAAACATAACAAACAAAGAAAAAAAAAAAGTGTATGTCATATACACAATGATGATGCAATTTCTTCAGTCCAATTCACATAAACGAGGAGAACTGATTTGCATAAGCAATGATGGTAGGAAGTATACTCAGCCATTTGAGCTGGAGCAGAGTGCACTCTGCCTGCAGCAGACTCCCAGCCCCAATCTCTGCATCTGAATAAATCATAGAAGGAACACATCTGGTTCCTTAGAGAGAGAAGTAAAGAAAGAGAGTGAGCAGGAGCGCTGATGAAAAATAAGAGAGAACAGTAACGATAGCAGGAGATAAAAGGGGGTGATAAAAGAGGCGAGAGGAGAAGGGAGCGAGGGAGTGAGGAGGAGATGTGAATGATAGGGAGAAGAAAAAAAGGCAATAAGAGAAGGAGAAAATAAGGAGTGTGGCGAGGATGCTCCGCTCCTCCAGCTACATTTTCAAACAGCTATAGGTGCATTTCGTTGGGAATTTTTTTAAACTGCATCTTTCTGTGCAGAAAATAGACTCTCCATTCTGAAAACATCCTTCAGAGCAGACAGTTTGAGAATACTAAACAAAAATGTCACCGTTCTGTAATGCGTCCACTGAGTGCAC